>NC_057807.1:271049710-271050362 GCF_018294505.1 Triticum aestivum | reverse complement strand
CGTTTCAACCGTAGGAGGTCCGTTTCGTCCATTTTGCGGTACGCCACACCCCTCCCGATCAACAGGACCCCCGTTTCGACCGTAGGAGGTCCGTTTCCTCCATTTTGCGGTACGCCATGCCCCTCCCGATCAACAGGACCCTGTTTCGAACATGGCCGGGCGAACACAAGGCCGTTTCCTCCGTTGTGCGGTACGCCAGGCCTCGTTTCCATCGTGTGTTCCGTCCAAGCCTCCCGATGAACATGACCACGCATTCCGTTCCAACCCAGCCGGTTGGCTCCCCATGAACATGACGACGATGTTGTTTCTCTGTTCCGACCCAGCCATGTACGTATGCACGATAGGCGTTAGAGACCCTGCCCGTATGTATGTACGTGGCCGTATTTTCTTTCTTGCACCCTCGCCGTTGTACGTACATGCACATGCTACGTGCGCGCCTCTACTATGACACGTGTGCGCCTCTACATCTACGACACATGCGCGCCTCTACATCGACCAGTATGTACGTACACGTTCGCGACCAGAATGACAACGCTACATATGCTTCAACCAGGTGGGTCCCGACTGTCAGGCACTTCCTTGTGTGTGAAGATGTAGATGGTGGGTCCCAGCAGTCAGGGGGGCGAATCGTTTTGGTTTTTTTTTTGCCCGG
>NC_057807.1:270920383-271049516 GCF_018294505.1 Triticum aestivum | reverse complement strand
CGAATCTTTTTTTTTTGCCCGGAAGCACTTCCTTGCGTGCGAAGGTGTCGCTGGTGGGTCCCAGCGGTCAGGGGGGCGAATCATTTTGTTTTTTTGCCCGGACGCACTTCCTTGCGTGCGAAGATGTAGCTGGTGGGTCCCAGCAGTCAGGGGGAGATGTTTTTTTCGTGAAATACAGTGGCCCGTCTTGTGGGTCCCAGCTGTCAGGTGGAGGAATCATTATTTTCCATGTAATAAGGAGGCATTTCCTTGCTGCGGCCGTTGACCTAGCTGTCAGCCTCTCCACGTACAGTCCACGTCCGATGGAAGTCGTTCCTTGACCACGTTGACCACGCTGCGCCGAGAGCACCAGGGCGGTTGACGATGGTGAGGCCTAGGAAGGGGACGACGGGGAGCCGGGGAAGACGCGGCAGTGGAAGCCCGCCCGGAGAGGAGTATGAGGGTTCACTGGTTCGGCTGCGGTGTGAGGCTGCCGTCGCCGCAGGGCCTGGCCAGTGGTGGGAATAGTAGGGGGCGGTGAGGCCACCGCGGCAGCACAGCCGGCCACGGGAGGCAGGAGCATGCGGCACGACCGGTGCTGCTTTGGGCAGCTGGAGCAAGAAGACCAGAGGTTGAAGAAGCACTACAGCCGTTGGATGGACATCGTACGGTCACTGGAGCTAGAATCGTTCATATTGACTAAAGTTGACAAAGGCCCCCGTCCCAGTCAACTTAGTAGGCCCACAAGTCAGCCTCCCACCATGGTGGGTCCCAGCTAGCAAGGGGAGTATTCATTTTTTGTGCGTAATAAGGAGGCACTTCCGGTGGGTCCGAGCTGACAGCGCAGGGAACATTTTTTACGCGAAATACGCTGGCCCGTCCGGTGGGTCCCAGCAGTCAGGGGGGAAACATTTTTTCGTGAAATAAGGTGGCCCATCTGGTGGGTCCCCGCTGTCAGGTGGAGGAATAATTATTTTGCGCGTAATAAGGAGGCACTTCCTTGCGGCCGCCTGGACCCAGCTGTTAGCCTCACCACGTATAGTACTCTTCCGATGGAAGTCGGTCGTTGACCACATTGACCACGCCGCGCCGAGAGCACCAGGGCAGTGGTCTAGACGATGACGAGGCCTAGGAAGGGGACGACGCGGATCCGGGGAAGACGCGGCAGTGGTAGCCCGCGCGGAGAGGAGTTCGAGGGTTCACTGGTTCGGCTGCGGCGTGCGGCTATTGTCGCCGCAGAATAACAGGGGGTGTGGTGAGTAGAGGGATACCCTGGGCCAGCGGTGGGAGTAGTAGGGGGCGGTGAGGCCTCCGCGGCATCACAGCCGGCCATGACAGGCAGGAGCACGCGGCACGAGCGGCGCTGCTTTGGGCGGCTGGAGCAAGAAGACCAAAGGTTGAAGAAGCACTATGGCCGTTGGATGGACATCGTACGGTCACTGGAGCTAGAATCGTTCATATTAACTAAGTTGACAAAGCCCTCCGTCCCGGTCAACTTAGTTGGCCCACAAGTCATCCTCCCACTATGGTGGGTCCCATCTAGCAGGGTGGGTATTCATTTTTTTGTGCGTAATAAGGAGGCACTTCCTTGCGTGCGAAGATATAGCTGGTGGGTCCGACATGTTAGCGGGGGGAACGTTTTTTTTCGCGAAATACAGAGGCCCTTCCTGTGGGTCCCAGCTGTCAGGTGGAGGAATCATTATTTTGCGCGTACAGTCCACGACCGATGGATGTCTTTCGTTGACCACGTTGACCAGGCCGCGCCGAGAGCACCATGGTGGTGGACGACGGCGAGGCCTAGGAAGGGAACGACGCGGAGACGGGGAAGACTCGACAATGGTTGCCCACGCGGTGGTGAGTACGAGGGTTTACTGGTCCGGCTGTCGTCGCTGGAAAATAACAGGAGGTGTGGGTGAGTAGAGGAATGGCCTGGCCAGCGATGAACTAGGGTGGGGCGGTGCGGCCTATGCGGCAGCACAGCCGGCCACGAGAGGCAGGAGCAGGCAGTCCCATCAGAGCTGGTTTGGGCGGCTGGAGCAAGAAGATCAGATATTGAAGAAGCAGCACGGCCGTTGGATTAACATCCAACGGTCACTGCTGCTAGAATCGTTTGTGGACTAAGTTGACAAAGCCAAAGTACACGTCAACCTAGTAGACCCACAAGTCAGCCTCCAAATCTGCCCCAAATAGCATACAGCCCGAAATTTCTAGCCGGATTCAAATTAATTTTAAATCTAAATATACCTTAATTTAAATTCAATGAAATTTTACCCGCACAAAAACAATGAAATTTAAAATATCAAAATTCGAAAGAAAACAGTATTTGGGAACTAATTGCCTGTTTGCTGTATTTTTTCATTTTACAGCCCATTTATTATTACTTATATCCCATTTATTATTACTTATAGCCCATTTCTTATTACTTATAGCCCATTTTTTGGGCAAAATGCATCCCTCCTTGTCTTGAAAGATTTCCGGCCCAGCAGGGCGTAGAAAAGCAAGTAGGCCTATGTTGGTTATTCTGCAAAAAACAAAATAGCTGGCTAGCCATTTTTCAGAAAGGAAAAAAACAAACTGGGCTGGTCATGTGCTAAACATATCAAATAAACGCCTGGGCTAGACGGGCCACGGGTCCCGCAGAACCCAGTTGATACCCTTCTCCGTCTCGAAAAAACAAAATTACTGCACGCACTGTTGGGTCCCTACTATCATCCTCACCATGTACAGTCATCTCCTTATTCCTCTCGGTTGTTGACCATGTTGACAACACCGGAGGGTGGCGCCGCGGCGAGCGCGGAGGACGATGGTGAGGCCTCGCACGGGAACGAACAGGAGCCGGGGAATATCACAGCCAGCCATGGGAGGCGGGAGCAGGCGGTCCCGCCGGCGCTGGTTTGGCTTTGGCGGCTCGAGGAAGAAGAGACTGAAGAAACGCGATAGACGTTGAATGTCAATCGAACGGTCAAGGTTGGCACAATCGTTTTTTGACTAAGCGGACACCAAGTAGCATACCTTTTTATATATAGGAAGAAAACTGCGAGGAAAATGCGTTCGTCTACCGTCCTCCTCACAGGGAACGTTCGCCACATAAGTGACTAGCACCCTTGGTTTTCAACCGAGAGGTCTTGGGTTCGAGTCTGAGGAACTCTCAATTTTGTCCTCCTTCCTTCCTTGCAAAAAAAGGGAAGAAAAATCAAAGACTTGGGAAGGCGTACAGAACAAGCTAGTGTACCAGTAAAGAGACATTGCCGAGTTTTAGAAAAAAGAAAGACGTGCTCCTGTAGCTGGTTCGAATCCAAACCTAGACTATGACTATATATGGTGCTATGCTACTCTGCAAGTAATAAAACTGACATATCCAACGTTCGCTTCTCCTCTTCTCAAGTTACTCTGCCTAGCATTAGAAGCTTTGGCCGCAGCAACCATGTCCGCTGGCTGCTCATCCACCTGCTCTTCAGCAGGCAACAACCAGATATGCGCCAAGTCGCCACCCGTACCATCGCATATGGGTCTCATCACACCCCCGCCGGCACGCGCACTGCAGCCGATTGCTCATCGCAACCCGCTGCCATTGGTGTGGTGCCACTGCTGCAAATCATGCAGAGTCATCTGTCGCGTCTCAACCACAATCCGCAACCCTGGCCGAGTCTTCTACAAATGCCCGAATCATGGGGTAATAATATGTTTAAGTGTTGTTCTGCTGCTTTCAGTTGCTGATTTTTTTAATAGTTTCGTTGATGATCTTCCAATTTGATTCATGCAGAAAAGGGAAGATTCGTGTGATTTGTATTTCTGGGAAGTTGCTGATGTGGGGGAATGCAACTACGCTGATTATTTGGTTAGCCGAGGAATCCGAATACCAGCAGGTTGGGGTGTTGGACAAGGAACTGAAGGAACGACACAAGAGGAAGATGCAGAGCAGAAGGTTAAAGACACAGTTCCTCTGATCATGGCCAAGAAATAGCTGCTGAACGGCCTTGATAGCAATGAGGAGATGAAAGAGCTTGTGAAGATAATGGGCAAAATCGATGTGCTTTGTAGGATGATTGTCTCTTTATTTGCAGTGTATGTAGCACTCGTGATGTATTCAGTGGCTACAGCATGAGCACTTTGCTGAAACTAGTAATGAATGAACCTGTGTAGCAGGCTGGGCATAGTGTTGTGAACATGTAATGATTTCTATTAATGGAAATCAGGGGGTATCCCCATTTGCTCATATAAATAAATAGATAGCAGAGGCCCTGTCGAGTCAGCTTTGTTCTCATTCGAAGACGTCGAGCAAATTGCAGTCCAACAGCAAACTATGTCATCAAATTCAAGTTTCACAGCCAAATATGAGTACGACTAAACAACAATGTCATCATGTTTTAGTTGTCATACAATCACCAAACACAAATCAGCATGCATAACAAGTGATGTTCTCACAGCAAAATACTAAACAACATGTTCATCAGGTTTCAGTTGTCATAGCAAACACAATTCACATAGTAGATAAAAAAACGTCTTCTGACAGGCAAATACGACAAAAGCAATGTAATCATCATCCGCAGCAGCAGCGTCAACATCTTCGCCATGTGTATCAGTCAGAATCGTAATTCCCCACGGTGTCATCTTCTTCTTCGTCCTCAACGTCCTCAAACGTTGGCTTCTTCTTGATCAACTCTTGTATGTCCACAGCACGACAGGAATATTTTCGCCGGCGTCATTGACGTGATGGTTCTCAAAGATATTAGGAACGTCTGTGTTATCTTGTACATCAGGAGCAGTGTAAGCATCATCTTGCTGTGCAACTTCATTAAACGAATTCTTGTTCTCAAACCTTTGCAATACTCTTCAGTCATCGCTATGTGCAAATGTGTCTTCCAAGAAAAATATATGTGTTGCTTGATTTGCCAAAATAAAAGGCTCGTTGGTCTGGTACACCGCCTTGACATTGATGGATTTAAAATAATCATCAGCTCTAGGTTTTGCGATCCTGGAAAACAGGTTATACCAATGATAGCACAATAGAACCACACACCGATGATCCTCAAAACTGGAGATATACTGCAACTGAACAATGTTTGTTATGTTAGCATACATTTCAGTTGTCTCTTTGTCATACGTATCCGTGCTCATGATGGCACTGTTTTGTGTCTTCCTGCCTTCGTCTCGTGCAAGGGTGTTGTAGCACACATCTCCAACAACGCAAGATTCATAATGTCTTACGCGAGTATCAGGACCCATTGCTAGTGAGTAAAGGGCATCGTCAACTGCCTGCCCATCCTCTCGCATCTTCTTAACCTATGGTTAGAAAATAGACAAGCTGATCATATTATGTACTCAATATATTAAAAAATGACAGTGCCCTTCAAAAGCTTACATGGTTCTTGAACCATTTTGCAAATCCTGCCATAACCAGTTTGTCAATGTGTCTTGGATTTTGTGGCAGTAACTCCTCTTTGTACATGCTGCACAACATAGTGATCGCGTCAAACATCTAAATATATAAGAATGTGCTGCAAGTTTAGTAGATTATGATGTATAAGCTGCAGTACTGCACTTACTTGATATAAGGTAGTATCTCAGGACAGTTATTCAACACATACCAAACCATTTTGTCCAAATCTTTAGGTTTGTCCTTTTGTCGACTCTTCCCTGTAACTCGAACAGAATAATCGAAAACATTGAGCCCGGGATTGTCTTCACCCACCTCTTTGCTAAGATGATCAGTTGTTTCAACGTATTTTGAGCAGAATGTCAACGCTTCTGTAGCAATGTAGGCCTCTTCAATGGAACCCTCGGGTCTAGCTCTGTTCCTAACATAGCCCTTGAAAGTGCCTAGCCGCCTTTCAATAGGGTACATCCAGCCATACTGTACTGGACCTCTAAGTAGTGCCTCATCAGGTAGATGAACAACCAAATGCACCATCACATCAAAGAAGGCTGGAGGATATATCTTCTCAAGGTCGCATAGGATAGTTGGTATCTTGTCTCTAAGAGCTCCAAAGCATCTATCCTAACATTTCTACTACAGAGTTCCCTGAAGAATTGTCCCAACTCTGCAACTGCTCTGTATAAGTCAGGGCGGCCCAATCCTCTAAGGATAATAGGTAAAACCCTTTGAAGTAGGACGTGGCAGTCATGAGTTTTCAACCCTTGTACCTTGTTTCCATCTGCACCGACTCTCCTTTCAGGGTTGGAAGCAAATCCATGTGGGAATCTCACACGTGACAGGACCTCGCACAATTCTTTTCTTTTTACCTTGTCCAAGACGTACACAGCTGGTGCCATATCCCGTGGTTTACCTTCATCTTGCACCTGCAAATCCTTTTTGATACCCAGGTGTGTCAAATCAATCCTAGATTTTAAGCTATCTTTCGTCTTGCTTTCAATGTTAAGAAGTGTGCCGATAATGCTGTCACATATATTTTTCTCGATGTGCATCACATCAAGATTATGCCACAGATCCAAATCTTTCCAATACTCCAAGTCCCACAAAGTGGACCTGCGGGTAAACAATAATCTCTCTTCTACCGTGCCATGCTTCCTTTTCCCACTACCATTACCAGGATGGTTTCCTGGTGTAATATGCCTGACCTTCTCTAATTCCACTTGCAACTCATCGGCGGTGAGCCTCTTTGGCACATCACGATTATCATGCTTTGCATTGAACACATGTCTTCGGTATTTTCTAGGATGCGGCTTGTCCTTGGCAAGGAAACAGCGGTGTCCAATGTAACAGATCTTGCTAAGTATTGCGTATGACAGCGGATTCCTGTCACAGCAAACACATGCATTGTAACCATGTGTCGTTCGCCGTGACATAGTGCCCAAAGCCGGATAATCATGGATGCACCAAATTACAATAGCACGCAGAAAGAAATCAGCTGGTGGGCTGCTATATAGGTCTCGAGTGAGAACACCCTTCCATAGCTGTTGAAGTTCCTCCACAAGAGGCTCCATGAACAAATCAAAATCCTTTCCAGGACTTTTTGGACCTGGGATGAGCAAGGCCATCATGTAGTTTGATTCTTTGGTGCAGACATTTGGAGGCATGTTGTAAGGGATAACAAGCACTGGCCACATGCTATATGTGGCGCTCTGGTGGCCAAATGGGTTAAATCCATCTGAAGCTAAGCCAATTCTAATGTTTCTCGGGTCAGCAGCAAACTCTTTGTGTTTATCATTGAAGCTTTTCCACTCACTACCATGAGATGGATGGCTCATTACATTCTGATCTCTGTACTCCTGGTTCCTAGAATGCCACAGTATATCCTCTCTTGTTTCAGCATCATGAAACAACCTCTGCAATCTTGGTCTAATTGGAAAATGTCTCAGAACATTATGAGGAACCCTCTTCACAGCATCGCCATCTTTCCGTCTTAATGATTTGCATTTCGGGCATTCACTTAAGTTGGCATAATCCTTCCAGAACAGAACACAATTATTCTTACAAACATGGATCATATCATATCCAATTCCAACTGCACGAAGGAAATTCTTCATTTTACTGTAGGTGTGTGGCAGCTCAGACGCATTTGGGAAAGATTTGCGGAAAGCAGCCAACATCGCATCGAATGATTTGTTGGTCATCCGCTCAGATGTCTTCACCTGAAGAAAGGTGACCATAGCTGAGAATACTGACAGCTTATTTCCTGGGGTGACAGCAACGTTGCATTGTTCCAACATGCGGGCCCACCGTTTTTCTTCTGCAGGTGAAAGTTCACGGAATGCACGAGCATTTCGTAGCATTGTTTGAATGTTGGTCAAACTCACTGGCTCCGCCACCACCACCTCCTCCTCCTCTTCCACCTGAGCATCAGGCATATCAAGATGGTGATCTGCTGCTTCCACATAGTCAATAACATTGACGTTCATAGCTTCACCATGATGAACCCACCTAGTATATGTGACCGACATCCCATACAAGTGTAGATGATTTTGCACAGCTGACTGGGGTCTTGTAACTGAATACATACAACTGCTACACGGGCAGAGCACATCTGATTTCGGACCACCATACTCAGCTCTGATAAAGTTCATGTTTTCAACCCCCTCGACATATGCAGCGGAGAATCTTCGAGCAGAAGACATACAAATTAGTTCTTCTGCTAGATATTACAGGAAAAACATATATGATGAAGTCCAGAAAAAAAATACCTAGGTCGATGTCTAAAGCCATGGCAAGATATTTGGACGAGCAGATCTAAGTAACAAAATATATGTAAAGCTAATTCAGCAAACAGATTTGAGTGCTAAATTATGGCAGGCTGTTTCAGCAGTCAATGAGCCCGAGCACACAGCCATCGAACTATCGAAGGCCATCGCAGCAACAAAGATCGAGTATAAAACGGTGTAGAGCTATTTCACCTAAGAGATTGGCTACTAGACCATGGCAATCTACGTCACAATAAATATATGACAGGATATTTTAGCAACTAATCGGCCTTGGCATGCCATCTCAGCTAAGCAGATTGAGTGCAGAACAGGGCAAGGAAGCTTGTTAAGCAGAGCATATTGACAGTAAACTACTTCGGCAAACAGTGAGATTAACAGCGTCTATCAGCTAACATTCAGCGCTACGCCGACATGAACGGGGCCTCAGTCTAGAATGCGCGTACCGTGGGAGAAGCTAACCGCCGTGCGTCTCCACACGAACATCGCCAGCGGTGGCGGCGCACCGCCGTGCGCCTCCACAAGAACGTAGCCAGAGGTGGCGGCACGTCTAGAGGACGGCAGTCTATGAGAGTGTACTGTGGGAGCAAGAGGATCGCCGTGCGTCCCCTCAACAAACCGCGGTGCCGACGTATCGGCACGGCGGGGAGGGCGGCTTTGGCGGAGCGAATGGAGTGGAGGGGGGACGGGGGGGAGGGGGTTTGGGGAATATTTGGCCGAAGGGCGGTTGAATCGAATTTGGGGGGAATTTTTGTGTGTGGGGGAGGATTTTCGCGCGGTGGGCGGGGGGAGTTTGGCGCATGGTCGGTTTCTCCAAGTGCAGTCCCACGTGTCAGTGAAGAGGCAAGCCGAAGCGCGTTCCCTTTGCGTGAGCCGTGTGCAGGACCAAACGTGTGTGGGGTGCAATGCGACCGCGACAGGAGTGATGTGAGTGTACCGCCTTTTTTCCTTTTAAACTAGGTGCTTTGCCCCCTCAAAAAAAATGTTGCTTCGCGCGATCCATCGATACTATTACTAGTAATCCGGTAATCCCGACTAATAAAACGGCACGGCTGGGTCTTTTCCCGCGCGATATGCTGGGAGGTTGGCTTAGTTGGGTTTTTTAGATTTGTCTCGGTTCAATAAAAAGCAGAGTTGGTGATGATGGTGTGCCTGTCATCCTGCAATATAGGCCGTCTGATCTATATCTAACGGATAGGAAGGAAACTATGACAAGTTACCCGTACTCCTCTCCACATTTGCAGATAAGGCTTTCCCTCTTTCATCCTTTTCTCCCACAAGATCTTGATCTTCCGTGCACTAGTACTCCTACAATATGTATATTATTGTGAAAGTTCATATACACCGGCCAAGATTAATGCAAACACGGCATATTTTCATCACGTTTTGAACTTTTATAAGACATAAAAATAAAAGAAACCCGACCCTAAACCTATTCTACGGCGGCGACCGACGTCCTCCATCTGCGATCTCTATGTACGGGGGCGTGGTTCAAGACCCATGAAGTGAAGGTGCGGTCTCCGGTGAGGAAGAGTAGAACACGGGATACGGACCGGCCAGTTGCCACACCATGCCCTGCTGCCTCCCATGCCCTACTCATCCTCGGAGGAGTCCCCGACCTCGGTGGTGCCGGACGTTGGACGACGGCAAGTAGGACGCGTGGCTGATAGTGCTCCCGTCGTCGGCCGCCAGCGTGGCCACCACTTGTGCGATCGCGTCCGCGTCTGGCTACCTCGAGCTTCATCCCCGAAGATAAGCTCTCCCGCAGAACGTTTGCACTTGCGGTCATGGCGGATGTGGTGTCAGGTAGGAGGACGATGCGCTATGGTGTGGAGGTTAGCTGGGCGTTGCCGCTTTAAGTAGCGCATTCTGGTGAGGCCAAGCGTCCGGGTGCGTCATTAAGTAGCCGGAGTTGGTTCCTCGGGCACCGAGCCTCTTAACGACAACATATGAACGGACGGCATGAATGCGGGCAGCTGGCGCGGGCTGGGAACGCACCGCGCGATGGTGCGAGGGACGAGGGCTTTGGTGTGCTAGGGTAGTCAGCTGCGGTCGTGGCAATGTTGGAGATGCCCTTTGCTCAAATGCGATCCCCGCATGTCATTGATAAAGCAAGACGACCCGGCATGGTCTCAGGTCCAGAGTATGCAGTTGGCCGCACTACACCACTCCACGGACGCGTCGCGGCGCCCCGTGCATCCTCGACGAGCCGGGTGCTGGGATGTGTTTGGATTGTGGCCAAAGTGCACCTTACCAAAATTTTGGTCATGACCCAAAGATTGGTCTTTGTTTGGATGGTTGCCATTTCTTTGGCATGCCAATGAACTCTAGCCAACTCTAGTTCATTTTTCTTGCCAATGTCGGCCAAATCACGGGCAACCAATACCTCAACCAAAATTTTGGCTACCCAATGCTTTGATGGGGAAACCTTGGGCACAAACCAAACATAGTGTTGGTCGTGCCACAGCACAAACGCCACCCTCGGCATACTCAAACCGACCGTGTCTATCGACGATATGAGTGTGTCGCTCACCGTGGTCGCCGTGTCCAGAGGCGGTGCTGGAGCTGCGCCCCGTTGTTGGCCCCAAAGACCCACATGAACGGTTGTCGGTGGCGAGGAGGTCGTGGGCGAGCTCCTCCATTGGACTAGTCTGCGCTACGTCGTCCCGACGGGTTTGCCCCACATGTTGGTTTCCCTGTTTTCCCGGCCATATTCGAGCGTCATTGCTCCGCCTTGCGCACTAGGCCTTTCACTATGTAGGCCAAGTGAGACAACTTATTGTTTATTTGAGCCATTCAAGTGTAATCATGTGGCATTTGCTTATTTCTCATTCCTCTCCAACCCTCTTCTCCATCGATCATGTCGCCCTCCAGTCGAGTCCATCCTCCCGCATGCCTCATTTGAACATTCCGCCGAGTATCATTCGCATGTACCTACCCTAGTCCTCTTTAAATAGATCTCCGAACCCCGAGATGAAATCGAGAGGGAACGAGCGGGGGCACGTGATACCTAAGGCGGATTCAAAATTTTGAACCGGTGATCATAGCATCCGCAAATCATATATAAAGGGTATTCAATGTTCGTTTCGTTTTTGAACATACAATATACTCCCTCCTATCCTTTCTACCTTACATATAAGTTTTATGTGTAGTCAAAGTATCTCTACTATGATAAAAAAAAGGTATCAACATTCAACAACGCCCAATCAATATTGTTAGATTTGTACGTACTCCTAGATTTGTACTCGAGATGGTTTCCAATTTGACTATTGACAAGATTAATAGTACTCCTTTCACATAGGTGAGTAAGTCATCTTAGGCTGTGCACCGTGACCAAGGAGGAGGGGAAAATAAGAGACATTAATGTTTATTTGCTAATTAATAGTATTGCATGCAATGAACTAACCACTGCATGTCATGTTTGATAGTCTCAGGTCATTAAAAGCATGCACACCCTCATCTCTTATTGGTTCATATGTCAAGAAACAAGAAACGAGGTAGAAGTTAATGCACCGCGCCTACGTGTGTTGGGATTATTTGGTTTTTGTAAGATGACTTACACACCTAGACGGAGGGAGTACATGAGATGTATAATGTGAAAATTATATCATTGGAAACTCCTTTCACATACGAAATTGACCATATGCTTTGTGTAAGTTGCATGTCATATATTATTACTCTAACATTTGGTCAAAGTTAGCCTCGAAAAACGCACTAGACCTTGTATGCTTTGTGTAAGTTGCATGTCATATATTATTACTCTAACATTTGTGTAAGTTGCATGTCATATATTATTACTCTAACATTTGGTCAAAGTAGTATAGTGGAAGTGGATCCTCTGACGTAGGTATCCCTGCCTTACCCTCCCTTTCGGTCACTTACTGGCGGACCCCATGCTTGCTAGGCCCCGCATGTCAGTTACTCAATGGGTTCGGCCACGTCAGGGGATCCTCATCCGTAGTATACTCCCTTTGTTTTTATTTACTCCGCATAAAACGGAGGGAGTGGTGGTATAATAAATGACGCGGGCGGGGGAGGGGGAGGGACATCAGTTTGCTCTCAACTGCGGTCCCACAAGCGAGCAAAAACGCAAGACGAAGCGCGTTCCATTCGGTGAGCGACGTGGAGGGTCCATCGTGGCGGGCTGCAACGCGAACGCGACAAGAGCGATGTATAGTCAAAACCGATTGACCAGTCGTCACCGGAACCACTATGCACACCAGAACCTTCGCTGCTCGGCCTACGCCAGCCACTGCCCTAAAACCACAGCCCATTCCCCCACCTTTCGATCCCCTAGCCCGCATCAAGCGTCCCCTAGTTCGCCGGAAAGCCATGGTGCGCTGCAAGATCACTTACTACAAGATGCTGACGCCGGAGCGCCGCGCAGAAATCATGGCGGAGGTCGGCACCATAGACCTCCGTTCCCAAGCTCGCTTTGCGGCGGGCCAATCCCCGAGTTCTCTGGAGCCAAGCTACGAGGAGGAGGAAGCCGATCCAATGTTCACTGCGGAGGTCGCGGCGCAGGAGGCCCCCGATGGGTATGAGAAGATGGACGTCGACTTCGTGTTGGCGTCCGAGTCCCCCATGGTGCAGGCGGACCAGCTGTTCAACATGGCGATACTAAAGGAGGACCGGGAGGCAGAGGCTCAACTCGACGCGGAGCGCGCGCATGCCGCTGCCATCGAGGCTCTCCTGCACGCGGAACCGGATGTCGTGGATGTGAACCGGGCGGCGGAGGCTCAACTTGAGGAGGAGCGCGCGGATGCCGCTGCCATCGAGGCCCTCCTGCAGGCGGAACCGGACGTCCTGGACATGAACCGGGCGGCAGAGGCTCGACTCGACGCAGAGGGCGTAGATGCCGCTCTCATCAATGCCCTCCTGCGGGCGGAACCGGAAGTCCTGGACTTGAGCCGGGCGGTAGAGGCTCGACTCAACGCAGAGTGTGTGGATGCCGCTCTCATCAACGCCCTCCTGCAGGTGGAACCGGAAGTCCTGGACTTCAACCGGGCGGCGGAGGCTCGACTTGACGCGGAGCACGCGGATGCCGCTGCCATCGAGGCCCTCCTGCAGGCGGAACCGGAAGTCCTGGACTTGAACCGGGCGGCGGAGGCTTGACTCGATGCGGAGCGCACGGATGCCGCTGCCATCGAGGCCCTCCTGCAGGCGGAACCGGACATCCTCGACTTGAATCGGGCTGTGATCTCGTCCGTGTAGAGTGCCCGCACGCTCCGCTTGAACGAGTAGCTGGAGGCCGAGGACAACCACGGTGCACAGACACACGTCGGCAGCGACGGCTGGTTCGCGCCGGCAGCCAAAGACGACGAGGTCGTCTCTTTCCGCGAGCAGTGATAGTTTTTCTTTATGTTGTTGTTTTTATTATTAGGGATCTTTTGCTGTGTAAAAACATACTATTTGTTATGCAAGTCTCCTGAGTCTACCATTTCAGGCGGTTGGATGAATATCCTACGTCTCCTAACCCTTCTTTCCTTCTTCCTCACCTCTTATTCTTCCCCAACAGACCACCGCACGGGCCGTACGGATACTCAGGTTGGATAAACATACTCTATGAACGAAAATTATGTGTCAGCGATAGGATGGCTGAGTTTGGTTTGTTCACATGCGACAACACGTGTTAGTGAGGGTGCGTTCCCTTGGTTGGGTTTGCGGCATGTAGGAGCGAAGTGTGAGGGTGCGGTGCGACCGTGGCGTGCAGGAGCGACCGTGTGAGGCCTTATACAATGGGAGGTGCTTACAGAGGTGCTTAGAAAAATAAACCGGGTTTTTCTAAAGCACCGGTGCCTATTTCTATAGGAGAGACGCTTAGTTAATTATCTACCATGTACAAATAAGCACCGGTGCTTAAGGAAAGCCTGGTTTATTTCTCTAAGAACCTCTCTTTGTACAAGGCCTGAGGGTGCAGTGCGACCGCGACAGCCGTGTGCAAGTGTGCCTCCTTCTCATTTTGAAAACTTTAGGCAAGCTTGGCAAAAATGTGTGGCAAAGTTTGGCAATGCAAGGCCTAGACCCAAACAGGATAAGTACGTACTACCTTTGTCCGGGTTTATTGGTCCCCATTGTATTTCATGCCAAATTTTGACCATAGATTAAACTAAGAAAATGTTCACGCATGTCACCAAACATTATATTTTTCAAAACTATGTTCAAATATGAATCCAATGAGATAATTTTTCTTGACATGCATTAACATTTTGTTAGTTAAATCTTTAGTCAAAATTTGGCACAAACTATAAAAGGGACCTATAAACCAGGACGGAGGTAGTATGTACTAGGAGTGCTGGTGTTAAAAAAGAAAGGCGGGGTTTTCCTTCGATACAAATCCTCATTTCATGTGTCAATTAATGCGTATTTTTTTTCTCGAAAGACCAAAGAGCTAACCATCTCACTCCTCATCGCTTGATTAATGCAGCGCCATGCAAACAAATCTTCTCACTTCCGCATGCATGCAAGGGATATTAATGTCCTTGGTTGCTAACCCCATCAATTTTGCCTTGATTAGTGTTAGTGGCCCTTTCCAAATTGTAATTTTGATATATTGGCCTTGTGTACAAAAAAATGGAGGTAGTAACTATATTTGAATTCCTTGCCCATTGCGGTGACGTCGACGACTTTTTTTGTGTGGTTTGGCGAAGTGCGTTCGACGAAGAACACCATTGAGGGAGACCACGGTAAGTCGTTCGCAAGTGCCGCCTGCAAGCCGAGACAACCGCCTTATTTGCATCCAGGAAGTCCTTTACTAGTACTACTACTACTAGGAGTACTAGTGCGGTGAGATGGTTTCTCGAAGAAGATGATGGAGAAGCGGAGTCAGCGAAGAGTGAAATGATAGTTGCTTCGTCCGTGCTTTGTGATTTGACGCCTCACTGCTTTGTGATTTGTGATAGAAGAGACAGGGGAGTACACTCTGTGCTCTATACTGTACTACTCCTACATGCGTCCAAGCATGGGAGAAAGAGGAGAGACGTTGCATTTTTCTATTCCTTCAATCAATCAATCAGGGAGCTTCGGTTCCATCTTTTTGGCTTTGGCAACGCCGTCCACAATGGTTCCCACGATGCCAAAAACTATTTTCACATTTGGCTACACATTGTGGATGCCCTTAACCATACCACTTGGTTTTGCTCCTGTGTGCAATCTATACAAATCTCAATTATATTGATCTAAAAAATTATAGAATCAAAGATTAGTAAAAAGGAGGTGATTTTGCCGCGCGGATGGCGGAGGAGGTTTCTTATATTCAGAGGACGTTGTCCTGGCGGTTTGCTAACATGTGGTCCCACATGTCAATGCTTTACCAAGCTGATCCACGTCCCGCATGAGGCAGAACAATAACAGAAGCAACACGTGGTTAAGTTGAAGAAGATGAGGGAGAAGCGGATTCAGCAATGAGTGAAATGATGGTTGCTTCGTCCCTCCAACTTAACTCCGGGAAAAGTGCAGCTTTGTGATTTGACGCCTCATTGCTCATTACTACACCGGCGCCATGACTGGGGTGCTTCACCCCGGCTGCTCTGCACTGTATTCCGATATGGCGCGTTGACCGGCAGCTTGATGTCCCACATGTCGGTGAAAGGGCCTAGAAGATTTATGAAAGCGAGCGCTCCACTCTTACGATGGAGGAGTAGACGACATGACGGCCCAGTGAACTGTCACTTGTACTGTATAGTACTATAGTTTTGCTGTTTCGCACGATCCGTCGATACAAACCCGATTAAACAGGAAAGGGCGGGATTTTTCCCGCGCCGTAGATGATACTGGCCATACATTTCAAAGGCAATTTTAATGTATGCAAACTGAATAATTATAAGTAACAATATGATATCTAGTAAAACTAAAAACACATATGATTTATTGTGTTAGAGTGTAGTAGTAGTGTTGTATTGCATAGTTGTTAGATGTAACATGCGAGAACGTGTAGAGATGTAGTTTTGGAGGTCCTACAGAGAGAAAAGCGTAATACGGTCATCGAACTTCAGAATAAGCTGATTACGGTCACTATATACGTTTTGCGGTGATTATACAGTCACTTGCTCACAGCTCAGCATTGGATTGCACTCTGTTGACCGGCCAAATAGTCTGTTTGGCGCCATGTTGACTAGTTAAATTGACCACGTTCGTTGTGGGTCCCACCTGTCAGTTCGCATAGGAAAAAGGTCAGATAAACACAAATTTATGCAGGCGCGACAAGGCTCCAACCCATGCACGGGAATCACCTAGTTGTGTATGTGTCTGTCAGGGCTTGATGTGTGCGCATGCACGTGTAGGTTGAGCACTTGAGCATGAGAGTGTGTGTTGGTCGTGTGGTGTACTGGTGTGTGCATCCATGCGTGCGTGTGTGCTTGTGAGTGTTGCGTGCGTGCGTGTGAGTGTTGCATGCGTGCGTGGCTGCGTGTGTACGTGTGAGTGTTGCGTGCGTGCGTGGGTGCATGTGTTTGTGTGAGTGTTGCGTGGATGCAGTTTGTGTGCATACGTGAAAGGGGCGTACAGGGGGGGTATGCGATGGAGAGAGAGATGCTCTTCGTTTCTCTTTATTATGACTAACATTCTATATAGTATAAAAATATACAAATTCACAGTGCGGAATAAATATCATTGTGGGCACCATGCAATTCAAATTAGCGTTCGTACTCCTCCATATAACTTTGTAATGTTGTATATATTGTAGAGACTCTAAAATAATTTTTTGGCCACACTTATTCAAAAGGAATGTTCTATGCGAAATAAACGTGAAGAGAGGGCTTTTTAGATCAATGGGGTACGTGATGTAACATGTGTGAATGTGTAGTTGATGCATTTGGCGGGGCCTAGAGAGGTATGCATGTGTATTACGTATTCAAGAGAGGCATGGATACAGGGGCCGACGGGAGGGGGGCGTGGGAGAGATAGCACGAGAAATGAGAGTGGTCTAGAGAGAGAGACGAATATGACGTCACGACAAGAGATTACATTCCCTTGAGTGTGTATATGCAAGGGGGGGGGAATAGAGGCACCAGGAGAAATTTTCTGTGT
The DNA here is from genome assembly GCF_018294505.1 of Triticum aestivum. Classification (NCBI taxonomy): domain Eukaryota; kingdom Viridiplantae; phylum Streptophyta; class Magnoliopsida; order Poales; family Poaceae; genus Triticum; species Triticum aestivum. Next base: position 271,032,353 of record NC_057807.1, on the reverse strand, counting down.
GTGTGGTGTTTGTGTTGGTATGTGTGGGTGTGAGAAGATAATGAGACGTGGGGGTAGAGGGTGTGTGACCGCGTGAGGTCCGGTGGGTCAAGGTGAGGCCCTTCGTTCTGTTCCGTCCTGCGCCACATTGGTCGGCCCGTGACGCATTTAGGAAGACCCATGGATGACAAGTCGTACAAGACAAAGATAGCAGAATTGTGAAGGACTCTGTGTCCACTGACAAAGCCGGCTAGGATTTGTAACCCTAGGTTCTCAGACTAAGGTAACCCCTTTATCTCTGATATTACTATTCATCCAACCTAAGTTTAAGGGGCATCCTACAGAATGCTCTGCTAGAATCATACTCATCGATTAGGAAGAGAGGTGTGAGACAATGCGTGAGAGACAGGCGTAAAGATAATGTGCGTACATGAGACACGTAGGCAGGTCCATGTATATAGAAATGGTCGATGAGGATTGTGCGTGTGTATGTTTGCGAGAGGAAGAGTGCTTGTGATAAAGGTTAGTGAAATAGTTGTAAATGGTTACGAGAGGGAGGGAGGGTTATATCTAGAGCATGTGTGCGAGAAAGACACCTCTGGAGAGAGTGTGTGAGCATGTGTGAGAGACCACCGAGGGAGAGTGAAACTACATGTAAAAGACTGCTCTACACATTGATTAAAGATATAAATTGTATCCAAATATTAGGATGGGATCATGATATTTGCAATTCGCATAAGGAGCGGTCATTGATCCATCAGACATCTAGATTCTATCGAATTTGAGCATGTCTATCTTATTATTCGACACAATTGATCCACATAGTTAGTATTTTGAACTCCAGACAATGCATCGCTTTAGCAATCGAATATAAACATGAGTATAGTTCATGTTGTGTGTGTAAAGCACATTATACATACGAAAGTTACACAATGGAAATTATAAATAGCTACTACCTATGAACTAGCATACATTTGAATTCAACTTAAGGTGGTTTAAAAAAATCGAATTCAACATGAAGTCCATTCAATTATTTGAATTTGATATCATGGCATTTGTAAACCATACCTAAATTATGGGGGCACCAATCTTTGCTCTGATTTTGTACATAATAGCATATGTAGTCGTGTACAAAATAGATTCAAATTTAGCTCCTCCATTCCAAAATAATCGTAGTTATAGGATTTTCAAGTGTCAAAATTTCAAAAAGAAGTGGATAATTTAATGAGGTTTTCAAACATACAAGGTCAAATATAACATTGTATATTTAGGTCAATCCTCATAGTTCAAGAGTACTCTAAACGTGAATGCTTGCGTTTCAAAATTTCGAACGAAGCGCCAAAAGAGCCTCTACTCCCCAAAACCGCGTGAGACCAATGTTTGGTAGTACAAGGAAATTACTTTTCTAATAACTCCGATCCGTGAAACCTACCGGCCTGATGTCCAAAGGTCTAAACCGGGGTAGGTTTGTAGCTTCATCTAGACGCCACGCAACCGCATCCGAAAAACATTCATACACAATGGCCGCCTAAGCACACATGCGCGCGGCCGAAATCGCTCCTGCCCACTATTTGGGACACCTGGGATTACCATCCTACCCCGACCCGCAGTAGGTCCGAAATTTAAGAGGGGGGCAAAGTTTGTACTTTCCCCAAATTTCAAACAAGCGCGTCCCATCTTCTGTTCAAAAAAGCCAAAAACAAGCGCGTCCCAGACCGAAACATGGTTCCCCCCCACCCGTCCGATTCCCCATTCGTACTCCGTGGGCGCCAAAACTACCTCTCCACCAGCCGCGAAACCCCGGCGTCCTCCGTCCGCCACCCCATCCCACCCATCAACCGCCGCCCTCCTCCATCACGCCGGAGCCGATACCCCGACGTCGATCGTCCACCGCAACCTCAACCGCAACGCCCTCCACGGCTAGTAGTTGAAGCCGAGGCCGAGCCGTCCGTACCCGAGCCAGTTCAACCACGCCGTCCTGCGCCTCACCGCTGCCGCTCCAACTTCGCCACCCTCCACCGCACCGGAGTTGTTCCTGCTACGCCGTCCTTCGCCGCCTCGGATCTGCTTCCCCTCCGCCGACATACAGCCACAGCAACACAGTCAACAATTTGGCCATGGGTTCGTCCAAGCCTGCACCCTCCAGAACATCGGTTTCCCCGGTAAAAACAAGAAGATCAGCGCGACATGTGGAGGTGACCACATCGGCAACCGAAGAAGGTACCCTCTTCCCTTATTCGTGCAATCTTACGTCTCTGCTTGCACGGTATTCATCCCACAGAGACACTAGTTGACCGCTTCTTCTTGATACTAGATGTTCCTAGTTACTCGTGATGCACAAGGTTTCTCCTCATATACTATTTCACCTTAGCTAGAGGTCCGTCGCCCCCCTGAATTTCAATTTCTGCCTGTTGATTCCCAATTAACGGAAGCATTCCCCGGTGTAATAGGTGCTAGTACGACTATTACGCCGGGGAAGCAGCGCCTTGGTGTTTATCTTAGGAGCGTCTGCGGCCTAGAGCTACTGGCGCCCGATCTGGAGGTCGGCCGGGATTAAAGGGATGCTTGGGGGGGCTGCCAAGCACGGCAGTGGTGTGAGGTCGATGGGAGGGCGGGGCGGCGGAGGCACGGGTCTGGGCCGGTGGTTGCTGGCGGTTCCTGAAAGATCGTCAATAGTGACTGGCGGGAGGTAGACGAAGGCCATCTGCTCGTTCCTTATAGATCAGACGGTTCATTAAAAAAATCGACTGACCTATTTATTTTCAGTCGACTGTTATCTTAGATATGACCACATGTGGTGGTGTGCTGGAGGAGTACCTGCATTTCCCGTGCTCATATATTACAAAATCATACGGAGTAGAATCTAATTTTGTTTGCCATGCAATGTTGTAGAGCTATCATATGTCTCCTGTCATTTATTTTTAAGCCACCTGCTATCTGCTACTTTTACAGTGCACTAGTTCTGCACACACTTCACCCATACTCTCACTATTGTGTTTTATGCAAGGGTATTTCAGACTCTCCTGCTGAAGAGAAGCGCAAAAGAAAAGAGAGAAGTCGCCCCAGCTTGGTGATACGGGTAGGCAAGACACGTTACAACGCTATAAAGGGTGCAGTGTCAGCAGATGGAGACGGGTAACGTAGCTCTGGAGTTGATGACCTCGCTCGCAATGAACCACCATCCCAGGTGCTTGCTTTAACTTCGCGGTGTCATATGTGGTTGCATGTTCCATATGGTGTCTAGCTTGTATTCGAAAGGCCGAAGTCGGTTAAGATAAGGAAAGATATTTTTTACATGAACCACCATCCCGTGAGCACCAGAAGACAAATAGCTAGTCAGGGCACTGGCCGAGCCAGTGACAAGCCCAGCAAAGATAGGCATCACCTGGAAGCCAACTAAAAAGCTGCGATGGTGGCGAAGCAGCCCGCCTCCCACCAGGCTCTCAGGTCCTAGATGATCATGCTCACCACTCCAGCCGGATGTCTAGCTTGTATTGCTTCCAATTTGGTTAAATTGCATCTGCTTAGCTTACACATTATACCTTTGAATATGACATGCCTTTCTGTTTTTGGTACATACTAGTACATCTGTGTATTAACCATGTTCTTACATCAAACTAATGTTCTTGTGTATCCCTCATCAATCACTTATGACGAGGCAGGCAGGCAAGGGGACTACTCCTCATTTAAAGAATGCAGCGTCAGCCTCCCGACATGATTCTCAAGAAACAGAAATGCTAGATGAAGATAGTGAACGTAGCTCTGTAGTTGATTACAGCATTTCCCCTACACTAGCATTGCAGGTGCTTGCTCTAACTTGGCAGCGTGATATGTGGTTGCATGTTGCATATGGTGTCTAGATTGTAATTCTTCCAATCTGGTTAAACTGCATGTGCTAGTCTGCTTAGCTTAACTTAATTACATTATACCTGTTAATGTGACATGCCTTCCTGTATTTAGTACATAGTACATCTGTCTATTAAGCATGTCCTTACATAAAACTATTGTTTTTTTGTATCCCGCATCAATCAACATGACGAGACACCTTTAGTATATGCAGTGCGATATTAGTTGCATCTTTCATATGATTTATAGCATGCGCTGCTTCTAATTTTTGAAATTCCATTTATGATGGGACGCTTTTAACTTGGCAGAGTCATATTGGTTGCATCTTTCATGTGGTGTCTAGCTTGCATTGCTTCTTATTTGCTGGAATGGTTTCTGCTTAGTTTACACAAACAGTTGTGAACATGCCATGCCGTCCTGTTTTTCGTACATATTCCATCCTGGTATCATGTGTTTGCCTTACATCAAAGTAGTGATTGTCAGTATCATGCATGAATGAGTTCTGAAGAGAGAATTTTATTGCTTTTTCTTGTCGGTTTTACTTGACAATTCAAAATCAATAAAGCGGAAGGAAGTTAGCAAGGCAGCGGATAAAGGTGCTCCTTCCGAACGGAGGGCCTCTACAGTTTCTACTCCTCCACACCCCCAAGATGATTTCCAAGACAACACATGCATAGACACTCAACAAAGCTGTGTTTATGATGAGCACGTCTCCCCTAGTGCAGCATCACCGGTGCTCCCTCTAACTTGGCACTGTTATATGTGGTTGCATGTTATGTGTGATGTCTAGCTTGTATTGCTTCTAATTTTGTTGAATTCCATCTGCTTACTTTACACATTATACTTGAATAAGACACGTGTTCCTGTTTCTAGAACATACAATATCTGTCTATCACACCATGTTCTTACATCAAATTACTACTGTTGTGTAACCTGCAACAATCACTTATCATAAGACACGTTTGACTTCGGAGTGTGATATAGGTTACATCTCACATTCTTTTCTAGCTTGTACTACTAATTTGTTGAAATGGCACTTATGACGAGACAGTTTTAACTTGGTAGAGTGATATTCGTTGCATCTTTCATATGGTGTCTAGCTTTCATTGCTTCTAATTTGTTGAAATGCCTTCTCCTTAGTTTACACATCATAAGCTGTGAATATGCAATGCTGTGAATATGCAATGGCACTAATGACGAGAGACCTCTAACATGGTAGTGTGATGTTGTTTGCATCTTGCATATGATTTATTTCTTGTACTGCTTCACATTTGTTTAAACGCCATTTATGATGAGACACTGTTAACTTGGCAGAGCGATATTTGTAGCATCTTTCATATGGTGTCTACCTTCCATTGCATTGCTTCTAATTTGGTGAAATGTCTTCTTCTTAATTTACACATCATAGTTCTGGTTATCTCTTCCGTCCTGTTTTTCATACATATTACATCCTCCTATCATGTGGTTGTCTAACATCAAAGTTCAGTTCGTCTGCATCACGCATCAATTTGTTCTGAAGAACTAAATTGTTATTCGTTTTTCTTGTCGGCTTGACTTAACATGGCACAGAGAAAGAGGAAGAAACACAGAATGGCAGGGAATGAGAAGCGGATGAATCCTGCAGATTCTGCTGGTACTGATGGTGCAAAAGAAGGTGAAAGTCCAGCGGAAAATTCTACAAACATGGCATCCCATGCTACACGAGCTGCAAAAAAAGCCAAACAGAAACAAATAGCTGCCACCAAACAAGCAGAGACAGCCCTAGTTCTTGCAACACCTACCACAGTACTACCAGCTGCACGACATACTCGTGCGTCAACTGAGCTAGCAGCACGTTCCCAAGCTCCCTTGCCACCTGACACTACTTCCCAAGCACTCTTGACACAAGACGAGTTGGCAATATCAGATGAACCTTGTGAGCTTCAACAGCAAGAAGGTAGTTGCTGGAGTCAAGTTACAGTTGCATGCTTCTTTATATGTAGTCTCACAGTTTGATGTACACTAACACTTCCTATGTTGTTGTTGGACTAGCACCTAGGCGCAAGAGGAAACAAACATCAGGGATAATGCTCGATAGGTTAACTAAATCTAGAGGAGGAAGAATGGAGATCCGTTTTGAGGCAGGTTTAAAAAGGCCACGTGATGCTACAGAGTCAGCCAAGTTAGTATCAGAGGCAGCGGTTGCCGTTAGGTGTCATGTACGTATCCTCCCAACATGGATTCAGTACAGGAATGACAAAGACGAAACCCAGTTCAACACCTTCCTCGACCATTTATCTGTAAGTATGGTTATGTATGGAAACTAGTAATATCGTCTTGCTCTGTCCCATACTTTCTAGGTTGCTGATAATGAGACTCCCATAATTTTCAACAGATGAGGTTCAAGTTGGATAGCCAAGATGATGCAACCAGACAAGCTTGCACCCATGTTTTCAAGTCTGCTCTGCGACAGTATCGGTATAACTTGAGGAAAACTCACTTTGAAGGCAAGGCTAACAGTGAACTTTCCCAAACATCTCCAGTGGAAAATATATCGGATGAAGACTGGAGGGGCCTTGTTAAACACTGGTCTGATCCGAAGTATCAGGTACATTATATATATGTGATCAGATCACATGTTGAAGTCCTATTGACGCATGTGCCACACAAATCTATCTTCTTGTAGGTGAACTGTTCAAAGAACAAGGCCAACCGTACGAAAGTGAAATTCCAACAGACGACAGGATCTCGTAGCTATATTGCACACTGCGAGGCTCTTGTAATTAGCTGCTGTTTCACTCTTTTCGCTGTACCATATTATCAGATCTATATTGACTTGTTCGAAATGCAGAGGAAAGCCCGCAAGGACCAAAAAGTACCTGAACCAAATGTTGTGGAAATCTTCAAGGACTGTCACACCAGCAAGAAGAAGGGCATGACTACACCAGTCAAAGCCGCTGTTGTAAGTCCTTAATCCTCATGCCTTTTAACTACTACTTACTCTGACTTGTGCCTTGAACTGCATGGTTTGCAGCCAATGTCTATTACTCTTTTCAATTTTATACACAATTGTCTTAGCGTATCATTGCACCTTACAAGGTTTAAAAGGGAGGAGTGATGTTCCTTTGATCTTGACCCGTAATCTAGTTCCGTGCTGGACTTGCCCACACAACGTTACAATTGCCTGTTTGTCTGTTCTCAGTTGTTTTGTGATATGAATGATGTCATACTATGCTTACCGTATTATAAACTTCGTCTCTTTATCCTTAGCCCTCAATACAATGTGAAGAAATAGACAATACATTAGCGATGGTACATGGTCATATGTTTGGAACCTGGTTTTATTATGTACTTTGCAATAAAATACAACTAATATTTTACATGGGTTCACCAGAATAAGTTCTGTATATAGACCAAAGCTATTTTGTTTGGTTTTGCTGCCTCCTTAATATCTTCTGTTCTGGTACTACTAATGTAAAACCTCAACTTTTCAGCGAGCTATGGAAAAAATGGTGGAACCGCCACCTTCTGAAGGTGACGAGGCAACTATAACCGCAATGTCAGCTCTTGCTGCAGTGGGTCAGTACCTGTCCACTAACAGTGCCAAAAGCATGTTCCTGCGTAATACTGGGTTGGTTGTTAAGGCAATATCGTCCAAACTGCCTCATGATCAAGATATGCAAGCTCAAAGCAATGTTGTATCTGCGCTCCAGACACAAGTCCATTCCCTAACAGAGGCCCTTTGTGAAACAAGGAGAAACATTGCTCAATGTCGTCAAGATATGCATGGTTTTGAAACCAGACTATCAGACATTTGCTATGTTGTTCAGGAGCCTAGGGGAAATGAAGGCGAGGGTTATGGTGCTCCATCGGACAATACAGCATGAAAACATAACAGTCAGGTCAAATGAACCGAGCTTCTGAACTTCTGGTGGTGCATTTATCTGCTAGACTGTTAAGTTCTATGCCAACCTTCCTTTTGTTATATAGTTGTAATTTGTTTTGGTGCGATACAAAATTTATTCTTAACGTGCAGCCACCGGCTGAAGAAAACAGCAAGCCATTTTTGTATAGTGTAGGGTGTTCCCTATATTTGCACTGGTGGCGATTTTTGATGCCGAGTGGATGTAATCTGTGCAATCGCCTTAATAGCCTAGCGTTAGTTTGGGCCTTATTTATTTCCTAGTCTTCTTTTTCCCTGGTTTTTTAGTGGCCGCAACTACCCATGGTCCATATACGGGTCGTAGGATCCATGGGTCTCCTATGGGCCGTCGATAAATGGGTCTGTAATCGGTGGGCCTTGGGCCGTTGATAAATGGGCCTAGGGCCGTCGGATAAATGGGTCTACATGGGCCGTAATCGGGCGTAATTGGTATCGGCCCAGCACGGTAATGGGCCGTTAACAGGCCGTAGGACTACAAAAGCTTAATTCTGTCACACGCATAACGGGTCGTTAATGGGCCAGAATATAGGACGGGCTGGCCAGAAATGGGCTGACTCTTGCCACGGGCCGAATTTGGCCCATTAGGGTAACAGGCCAGTAATGGGCCGACTCTTGCCATGGGCCAAATTTGGCCCATTTGGGGAACATGCCAGTAACGGGCCGACTCTTGCCATGGGCCGAATTTGGCCCATTAGGGGAACAGGCCAGTAACGGGCCGGAAGTAATCGAGCGCCAAAAAGGAGCCCAAGAACGTATGGGCCGTCAATAGGCCGAAAGCTAACATGGGCTGGAAACGGCCCATGTAAATCACGGGCCGTTAACGGGTACAAAGAAAATTACTGTTCATTATGGGCTAGAGTCACCATGGGCCTGTAAAGGGCCGAAAGATACGAAGGCCTCATATGGGCCGAAAGACGTCGTGGGCCATACATGGGCCGAAAGTGAAATGGGTTGGTGTTATATTCGACGGGCCACATGACGTTGTTGGGCCGATTTCCTTTAGTGCCTAACAGGCTGTAAAATGGGCTATTTGCAAAGAGACCGTTAACAGGCTTTTTATGGGCCAGCCCGTTAACTTTTGACCAAGTCAAACGGGCCAGCCTTTTCACGGGAATGGGCCTCTGTTGGGCCGTGCCACATGTCGACGTATCATAGGTGCCTTCTGTCCAATGAGTGGATGACATCTGTCCCAACAGTGAGCTGACACGTGTTTCCTCCAGCCAATGATGATTTTACACGTGGAAAATCCACATTGGTCGGGGCTATTAACGGGTTATCAGATCCAAAACCCGACCCGATAGCTTAACGGTGTTCCGTTATGGTGGATGCCACGTGTCGGTCACCCTTGACGAAAGCAGTTCCGTGACGCGCGATTTATCGTCATGGAAGTGGACACTTCCGTGATGATAATTTTGGTAATGTCATGGAACACTTCTACGACAGCACAGGTATGACTATCTTGATTCTGTCATAAGTTTGTCATGGATGTACATGCATGACAAAAAACGCGACCTACTATGACAAACACGTATCATCACGGAAGTGTATTTTTTTTGTAGTGTATGATTCCTTCCTGCCATCGCCTCGGTTTCCATGCGTCCGAGTGAATGCGAACGGCCTGTTATCCCTATATTTTAATATTCCTAACAGGCACAAGCCACGCCTATAAAACAAGGCGAGATCTTCGAAACGCCATCCCGCACCGCACCAAAAGCAACTGTTGCAGACCACGGTAAATCAAACCATGGCGAGTGCCACTGGCTCCTCTTCGCGTCCTCATGGCCCTCAAGAAGGGGACTGGCAAAGTTGCTCTGTGTCCCACCTCCAGCTCAGTCGGCTCCAAACGCAAGGATATCTCCCTCCCTCGGATCTAATCTCCATACGGGCGGGGTTAACTACCATAGGTGTTGATGCATTGGCGGAGAACTTCCCCAATGCCAGCCAAGGGGAGAGGGTATGCTTCACCTCATTCCTTTTTAGGGGCATGGGATTCCCAATACACCCCTTCCTTAGGGGCCTACTAGAACACTATGGGATCCAGCTGCACAACCTCACAACAGGTTCTATTTTACATATTTCCGGCTTTGTCGCCCTTTGCGAATTGTTTTTGGGTTGCAAGGCTCACTTTGAACTATGGAAAAGGTTCTTCTGCCTCGTCCCCCGCCACCAGGGCGGCGTGTCTATTTTTAAAGTGGGTGGTGCCGAAGTATGGCGTATTGCCGGATCCAGCTACCCAGTAGGGACTCCGGAGAAGGGTTCTGCCAAATGGTATTCAGAATGGTTCTATACCAATGATGTACCTCTTCCGGACCCTGTTCAGCGTGGACTGCCAGAATTTTCCAGCGCTCCCTTGAAGAAGCTATATAGCCGGCGTCCCAAATCCCCTGCTCAGGAAGATAGTGGGGAGGTGATGAGATTGGTAAACAAGGTCAAGGTACTGAACCATTCCGGACTCTCCATAATTGAATGGGTAAGTTTTCTAACCGCTCAGTGCTTTTTTACTCATTGAGTTGCATTGACCAAATACCTTGGCTATATATATATATATATATATATATATACATATATATATAATAGTCATGGAGGCAAATTATCGAGAACATTAACTACCCCACCCCCCAGCCAGAGGATCATGATCGCGATGAAGACCCCGGATTCTATGAGGATCCTAACATATTTGTAGAGTTCGAAGATGGAGTCTACTATCAGGCAAGCCTTGACGGCTCGGAGGTGGCCATTATGGCTGACTACCCTGACCTCTATCCCTTCGTGAAGGTAAGTATTCGGAAATTGTATTCTCAGGGAAGAGGGATACTTCTGCTCGTTTCTTTATCCTCCGCATTGGACCATATTCCGCAGGATCGGCGCAACGTAAACAGTACTCAGGGGAGGGCGCAAAACGAAAGGAGGTCGACAACACCACTGAACATGTTCCACCACTGAAAAGGTATATTCCTCTTTTTAGTATTTGGTCGTGAAGCCAGATTTCCATTCGAATCCTTCTTCTATCATCGTAGGAGGGGTATACGGCGAACTGTGGGCAAGATCCCAGCCAGCCGAGCTACGGCTAATCTGACACCGGAGATACCAATCGGGACATGGGTGCATGTTGATGCAGCACAGACTCGTTCGTCTCATGGAGAGCTGGATGAGATGTCTGTGACCAACTCCGAAGTCGAGAGTGCGATGAACCATCGTCACTTAAAAGAAGCCTTTGCACGCCCCTGCATTAACCGAGCCAGAGTTTAACACCCTAAGCACTATAGGTGCATATATCCAAGCTGTCTGAGACGGACTCATCGGGTTTGCTCACCTGTTCTCGAAGGATATGCAGGTACAAGTCTTTATGAACTTAGTATATAGATAGTAGTAGCCCTAATGAGGGAGTCCTGGATTGGGGGGTATCCGGATAGTCGGACTATATACTTTGTCCGGACTATTGGAGCGTGAAGATACAAGATTCAAGACTACGTCCCGTGTCCGGATGGGACTCTCCTTTGCATGGAAGACAAGCTTGGCGACCAGATATTATATTTCCTTGTAACCGACTCCGTGTAAACCCTAGCCCTCTCCGGTGTCTATATAAACCGGAGAGTTTGGTCCTTAGAGGCACGATCACAATCATAATCATCATAGGCTAGCTTCTAGGGTTTAGCCTCTACGATCTCGTGGTAGATCAACTCTTGTACTACTCATATCATCAATATCAATCAAGCAGGAAGTAGGGTTTTACCTCCATCAAGAGGGCCTGAACCTTGGTAAACATTGTGTCCCTTGCCTCTTGTTACCATTAGCCTAAGACGCACAGATCGGGACCCCCTACCCGAGATCCGCCGGTTTTGACACTGACATTGGTGCTTTCATTGAGAGTTCCTCTGTGTCGTCGTTGTAAGGCTTGATGGCTCCTTCAATCGTCAACAACACAGTCCAGGGTGAGGCTTTTCTTCCCATACAGATCTTCATGTTCGGCGGCTTCGCACTGCGGGCCAATTCACTTGGCCAACTAGAGCAGATCGACAGCTACGCCCCTGGCCACCAGGTCAGGTTCAGAAACCTGAACTACACGACAGATATCCGCGCAGACTTGATCTTCAACGGGTTCGGGCCTGTGCCAGGAGTGCCGGACAGTCACGATGAGCACGTCTTAGACCTGTTGTCGGACAATGCTCGGGATATTACCCCTGCAGTAGCCCCGGACCTAAATCCAGAGCAGACTGCGTTGCCCAAGGACGGGTGGATGGACCCTGCCCCGCAGGCCGCACACTCATCGGCGGTAGAGCAGAACACAATCCTCACCCCTAAAGAAGCCTGTGACACCGGACCCCCGGACTCTTATCCGGCTGTAGGTTCCAATCCGCGCGCTCCCGAGCCCGCCGAACCTGGTTGGGCTCCGGTAATGGAGTTCATCACCGCGGATATCTTCCAGCACTCGCCCCTTGGCGACGTGCTGAACTCATTAAAGTCTCTCTCTTTGTCAGGAGACTCATGGCCGAACTATGTCCGGCTCGAGTGGGAAGTAGGCGATGAAGGAATTCGTTGCCCACTCACCACCCACTTCATTGCCACTATCGATGATGTATCAGACGTGCTTGACTTTGACTCCGAAGACATCGACGGTATGGACGACGATGCAGGAGAAGATTCAGAATCACTGGGGCGCTGAACTACCACCTCGTCATACGATATATACATGGTGGATACGCCTAAGGAGGACGACTGCGACAATCCGGAAGATAAAACTCCCGGGAAAAAGCCAAAACGACGGCACAGAAGCCGCTCCAAGTCCAGCAACAGTAAAAATAGCGATAAGAGCGCCAGAAAGATCGACACTCCAGTCAACTCCGAAGGCAACAACGACCATATGGACCCAGCAATGGAGCAGGATGAGCCAGGTCACGCCGAACACATCTCGGAGCAGACGCCCGATCACAATGATCCCGAGGGACGAATTAATCAAACCGCCCCGAGACAAGAACACAGTCCGGATGATGATGCATTCATCATCCCGAAAACACGCTTGGAACGAGATAACCTCCATGGAAGGCTTATGGCCACTACGAGAAGTCTAAAGAAGCAGAAGCAACGGCTAAAGGCCGCACAGGAAGCGCTCAATCGCAGATGGAATAAAGTGCTAGACACTGAAGAAAAGTACGGCGACGATCGCCATACAAAGAGCTACCCAAAACACAAGCTGCTGCCAGAATTCGATGACGAGGCTGTTCCACCAAAGAATAACACGGCCAGGAGGCCGGACAAACCACTTCATAACCGCAATAGAGCAGCTACCGATGCCGCACACGATTTAGGAGAGCTCCTGGATAAGAAAGCCGGCGCGGCCAGGTCCATCTACGGATCTAAAGGACACACCCCAGCGCAGGACTATGGTCACCAAAACGATCATACCGATCGGATACCAGTTCGGAATCAACACCGGACACAACAACAGCCAACGGCATGCCACGGCACATCCAGATACAGAGGGGCTGCTCACCGCCTGTGCTTCACCGAAGAAGTACTGGACCATGAATTTCCACAGGGTTTTAAACCTATGAACATAGAGGCATACGACGAAACGACAGACCCAGGGGTCTGGATCAAGGATTTTATCTTGCATATACACATGGCTCATGGGGATGACCTCCACACCATCAAATACCTTCCCCTCAAGTTGAAATGGCCAGCTCGACACTGGTTGAAAAGCCTCCCCGAAAATTCAATTGGAAGTTGGGAGGAACTCGAGGACGCTTTCAGGGCCAATTTTCAAGGGACTTATGTCCGGCCTCCGAATGCAGACGATTTAAGTCACATAATCCAACAGCCCGGAGAGTCCGCCTGCAAGCTTTGGAACAGATTCCTCACTAAGAAGAATCAAATTGTCAATTATCCGGATGCCGAAGCCTTAGCGGCCTTCAAACACAGCATCGGAGACGAGTGGCTCGCCAGACACCTCAGCCAAGAAAAGCCAAGGACAATGGCAGCCTTAACAAGCCTTATGACCCACTTTTGCGCGGGTGAAGATAGCTGGTTGGCCCGTAAAGGCACCAGCGACCCAAGCACATCCGAAATAAGGGATGGCAACGGGAAGCCACGGCGTAATAAATATAAACGTCAAAACAAGGAAGAGAGCCCGGACAACACAACGGTCAACGCCGGATTCAGGGGCTCTCGACCCCGTCAGCAAAAGAAGCCATTTAAAGGCAGTAAAGAGGGACCGTCCTGTCTGAACAGAGTCCTGGACAGACTGTGCGAAATTCATGGCACCCCCGACAAACCTGCTAACCACACTCGCAGAGAATGCTGGGTCTTCAAGCAGGCCGGAAAATTAAATGCCGAACACAAGGGAAGGGAAACACCAAGTGAAGACGAGGATGAACCTCGCCAGCCGAACACTGGGGGACAGAAAAAATTCCCACTAGAGATAAAAATAGTAAACATGATCCACGCGACTCACAAACCCACGAGAAGGCGCGAACGTGCACTGAGAGACGCATACGCTGTAAGGCCCGTCGCCCCCAAACTTAACCACTGGTCGGCCTGCCCGATCACCTTCGATCACAGGGACTGTCCGACTAGTATGCGGCATAGAGGATTAGGTGCCTTGGTGCTCGACCCAATAATCGATGGATACCATCTCACTCGCGTCCTCATGGACGGCGGCAGTAGTCTCAATTTAATATACCAGGACATTGTCCGCAGGATGGGGATAGACCCATCCAGAATCAGACAAAGCAACACCGCCTTTGAAGGGGTGATACCAGGCGTTGAAATCCACGACAGGGGCTCCATCATACTGGAGGTAACATTCGGTTCCCCCGGCAACTCCAGAAGCGAAGAACTACTCTTCACCATCGCCCCCCTCCAAAGCGGCTATCATGCATTGCTCGGGAGAACGGCATTCGCCCGCTTCAACGCAGTATCGCATTACGCCTACCTCACACTCAAGATGCCCGGTCCATGCAACGTCATCAGCGTTAACGAAAACACAGAGTGCTCCTCACGCGCGGAGGAATACGCGACGGCTCTAATAGCCGGGCTCTAATCTGCCTCCAATATCAGAAAGCATGGCTAGTCGTTAAGACCACGGACACGGCTAGACGAGTCCGGCAGCCCGAATAAACCTGAGCTAGGGAACCATGTATGTAATCCTATAGAGGACACCAGGGGCTATAGATATCTAATACACCCCCACTGTTGGCTTGACCTTATTAACATGCCAATGTCTTACACTTTTACTATCCATCGCACGCTTATGTTATACTCTCCTACATGAGTCTTTCTTTTTCACACACACAATTCGCGTGATGCCCTTCCAGTAAACGGCACAACAGAGACAAAGGCGCAGATGTGCAGCAGGGCCCCGCTTAAAGGTTTCTCTTTAGATTAAGCTCCTGTGTAAACCTTTTTTATTGTCTCTTGTTGTTTCCACATCCCATGGGTACTATACCCACAGTACTGTCGTTATTGGCATTTCGCCACGACAGACTAATGCACGTACCTGGAACTACAGGGTTCATAATGAAAGGGCATTCTTCAACCCATTTTATGTTGCAAAGTCCGAATACCTTCGGGAGTGTTCGGCGTCACGAGTTTGGCCTTATATGCATCAGCTCCGAATCATGTCTTTGGTCAAATGTTGGGTTTGCCCGGCTCCTGGGTTTGCCACCTTACGTTCCATTCCTATCAGCCAAGGCGGACAAAGGAGAACTACTGCGATTGTGCCCTGGTTATTCTGGACGAGCACCTCAGTAGAGAAAGCCGAAAACTGACTGTCATGATACAGCGAGAGACTGTTCAACCACTCGAAGACTTACCAGAATCTTTAGGATTCCTCCGCATTAACGAATGACCGTTCCCCGGTCATGTACACACGCTCCCGTACTCGGATGCACGCGAAGGTACCAGGGGCTACATAGTAGCCCCACCGTCAAACTCCTATGGCTAAGTGAAAGTGTTACATCTATATAGTCCGGTTGCCTAGTTCGACGTGCGATCACCTCCTTAACGGACCAAGACGTTGGATCAAGTGTGATTACACATATTTTTCACGAACACCCCCGCATTGTATGCGTGGGGGCTGAAGCCAACGACTGCTAATTTTCAGATTACACATATACATAAAAACGGCCGCACAGGAGGCACAATAATACTTTTGGGCACAAAGTATAAATATAGCCTCATAATCAAAATAACATTGTTTTTACAATGACACGATTTGTCACTCGAACATGACATTCTTCGAGCATAGAGCCTCTATCAAACGAGCACCTTTTGTTACCTGCTCCAAGTAGTGCTCGGCCGGATCCTGGCCTCCCGCCGGATTCTGGGTCGCAATGATGGTGGCCTCCATATCTGTCCAATATGCTTTAACACGGGCAAGGGCCATCCGTGCACCCTCTATACACGCCGACCTCCTCATGGCATCAATCTGAGATACGACACCAAGGAATTGTTGCACCAAACCAAAATAACTGTCCGGCTTAGGACCCTTCAGCCAAAGATGGCCTATTACAAACCGCATTGCAAGCCCGGAAAACCTATGAAGCTCAGCCACAGCAGCCATTTTCTCACTCAACGGCAATGGGCGCACGGGAGCATTGAATTGTGACCAGAACACCTTCTCCACTTCTTTATCACCTTAATCCTCGAAAAACTTGGCCGCATCAGTTGTACTCTTCGCCAAGTCCGCATACGCGTCTGCAGGACTCCAGCGCCGATCCAGGGGAGCATACTTCGGATCCAAAAACTTCATCCGCAATAAGTAGGGGTTCCCAGCCACGATTTTCCCAGCCTGTCGAAGCTCCTCCCGCACATCCCTGATTTCGGTCTGCATCTCCTTGGCCGCATAAAGTGCCTTGTTCAGGTCAGTTGAATTAACCTGATTCTCCTTTTCAAGGAGCTCATATCGGCCGGCGGCATTTTTCAACTCGACAACCATTTTGGGTATCTTGTCTTCGCTTCGGCGATGAGCATCTTGTTCGGCTCTCAACTCTTCGACCGCCTTTAGGGCAGCCGCATTGCTAGCCCGAGCTTGTTCCATGGCCTAGGCAAGTTCCATCCACAGGGCTTCCACGGCAGCAGCACCGTCTGCAGTCCAAGCATATCGCATTAATATCATGCCCCCCTCAAATTTTCCTATACAACTTAATAAGGAAAGCAGAGCACGTACCTTGTGACTCATTCAGCCGCTCGTTCACCAGCGTGATATCAGCATCAACAGCTCCAATCTGCCTCCTTAGTTCGGCAACTTCAACGGACTGGTCGGCTACCGGATCCTTAGACACATGCGCATATATATAGTGCAATCATTACTTACACAATATGATCCTCCATTTGCTGCCTAGGGAGGGCAACCAGAGTCTTAGGGGCTACTATCCATATGGAGCACACCTAGCGCGTGCCTCACAGCCAAAGAAATTTTTTTAGGTATTTTTCATTACATACCTCAAAGCCTCTGAGCAGGCTCGTAAATGCTTCATTCAAACCGCTTGTGGCGGATTAAATCTTCTTGAGCACCGTGCTCATTAATGAATGGTGCTCCTCCGAGAGAGCGGCTCGCTCCAGAAGGCCTGTCAGCGTGTCCGCTCGGACACCGACCTGTGCTGGACCCTTCTCATCACCCCCCGTGGGAGCCGAATGCTTTGGGCTCAGGGCGGCCGAAGGAGTAGCTTCTGGCTTCGGCAGATCCAAACTCTTCCATGACGACACCTCAGGGTCGCCCGCCTCATGAGGCGGAGAGGTTGGTGGGGTCTCACTCTCCATCATCTCCGGAGAGAGGTCCCCCAAAGACGAACTCTGTCAAGAAGAGCTGCTAGCCGGACTGCAAAGAATGGATCCTGGTTATTGTACTCAGAGAAAAGCAGTACCTTCGGATTTACGGCTAAGTTACAGCTTGGTTGAAGGCTGGCCCGTTGGCGGGCATGCCGCGGTCAGGGCGCCCTTCGGGGCAGGGCCCCCTGGTGATGCTTTCTTCCCCTGTTTGGGCATCTCCGTCTCCATGTCTTCGGAGGCGGCCCTTTTCTTCCCGCACGGGGAGGAGGCCTTAGATTCCCCTCCCCGTCTATCCTCCTTAGGGGAGGTATCAATTCCCCCAATTTGGATGCGCAAAGTATGAAGTTCGGCTTCTCTGTTCTTCCCTTCGTCTTTCCCCGAGGGCATTTTGCTAAGCACCCGGCCAAGCATCTTGGCTATGGTGGGACTAGGCGAGCCTTCGGGAAGTGGCGCCGGACACCTGATTCTCTCCGCCTTGTTGAGCCATTCCTGGCCACGGAGGATTTTCAGAATGATAACTATGACAAATATAAACGAAGTGTCCGGTTTCAGGGTTACTTACTTGGGTATCTAGGCGACTGCAGCTTAGGCCCGCATCCTCGGTGGTGTCCGGACACTTTACTTGTGGTCCGA
Organism: Triticum aestivum; assembly: GCF_018294505.1. Lineage (NCBI taxonomy): Eukaryota > Viridiplantae > Streptophyta > Magnoliopsida > Poales > Poaceae > Triticum > Triticum aestivum. The sequence continues at coordinate 271,014,205 of NC_057807.1, read as the reverse complement.
AGAATAACTACACATCCCTTCGAGCGTCAGGCCGAAGAAGTGCAAAATAGTCAGCGGACCCTCTGGATTGAACTCCCACATCCGGAGAGGCTAGCGTTTGCATGGCAACATCCGTCAGATTAGCACTACCTGAATTATGCTGACAAGGTTAATGTCCCTCTCAAGAAGCTCCCGGATACGGCTCTGCAGTGTTGGTACATCACTAGCAGACCCCCAATCCTGTCCTACGTTGGTCCATGATGCCAGTTGTGACGGAGGGCCCGAGCGGAAGTCAGGGGCAGTCACCCACTTTGTGCCTCTGGGAGCCGTGACGTAAAACCACCTCTGCTGCCATAAATCGGATACCTCTAGGAAAGAACCCTCTGGCCATGGGGCATCGGCGTTCCTGCTTATTATGGCACCTCCGCACTCCGCATGTCGCCCCTCGATCATCTTCAGCTTCACATTGAAGGCCTTGAGCCATAAGCCAAAGTGTGGAGTGACGTGGAGAAAAGCCTCGCACACAATGATGAATGACGAGATATGGAGGATAGCGTCCGGAGCTAGATCATGAAAATCTAACCCGTAATAGAACATGAGCCCCCTCACAAAGGGATCAAGGGTGAGGCCCAAGCCACGGAGGAAGTGAGGAACAAATACGACGCTCTCATTAGGCTCGGGAGTTGGGATAACCTGCCCTAGAGCAGGAAGCCTGTGCTGGATGTCGGTCGTCAGATATCCGACCTCCCTAAGCCTTGCATTGTCCTCCTCTTTGACCAAGGAGGCCACCCACCGGCCTCGAAGGTTGGATACGGACATATTAGAGGATCTGGGGTGTTTGAGTTTGGGTCTCGGGTGTTAGAACTCAAGATGCGGAAAGGCGCAAGGGTGGTGGAAAAGAGGTATAGGCCTCGGCCCCTTTATAAAGGGGGTGAATATCAAGAGTCCTCAGTGTGACTGCTTGAGACTTATCTAAAAACACGGAGTCATACCAACAGTCGTCGTGGGGTTGCGCACACCCGTATTGATGGAAGATCCCATAATAAGGGGAACACGATCTCTGCTTTGGCAGGGCGTTCCAATAAAACCGCCTCGCAACATGTATCGAGGTGGGCTAAGAAAAACCGGTTCATGTTGGGCCGAGCCACGATGCAAGGGCACGACGTACAAAGATTGCCAACAGATCAGATTTATGCTATGCTCCCTACGGTGGTATGTGAAGATCATCTTGCAGATCCGGACACGGTCTAAGTGTTCGATAATTACTTTGGAGTATTCGGAGATGGAACCCGCCTTGCAATGCCGAAGACAAAACTGCACGCCGGACTCATCGTCATTGAAGCCTGGTTCAGGGGCTACTAAGGGAGTCCTGGATTAGGGGGTATCCGGACAGCCAGACTATATACTTTGTCCGGACTATTGGAGCGTGAAGATACAAGATTCAAGACTACGTCCCATGTCCGGATGGGACTCTCCTTTGCGTGGAAGACAAGCTTGGCGATCCGGATATTATATTTCCTTCCTTGTAACCAACTCCGTGTAAACCCTATCCCTCTCCGGTGTCTATATAAACCGGAGAGTTTGGTCCTTAGAGGCACGATCACAATCATAATCATCATAGGCTAGCTTCTAGGGTTTAGCCTCTACGATCTCGTGGTAGATCAACTCTTGTACTACTCATATCATCAATATCAATCAAGCAGGAAGTAGGGTTTTACCTCCATCGAGAAGGCCTAAACCTGGGTAAACATTGTGTCCCTTGCCTCCTGTTACCATTAGCCTAAGACGCACAGATCGGGACCCCCTACCCAAGATCCGCCGGTTTTGACACCGACACCCGAGACTTAAAGCGGGTTGGCAAAACCGATTTAAGGATCGTTTGATGACCACATGCCCTCAAGGTGAAGAACAGTGCATTGACCCAAGAGCTTGAGACAAGCCAGACACAGCTAAACACCGTTGTCTCTGAGCTTGAAGAAATAAAGAGTGCCCCAATGTATTATAGCAACGATAAGAAACTGGAAGAAGAAGTGAAGAAACAGGCTGAAGAGAAAAAGAGCTTGAAGGCTCAACTCTTAGAGGCCCAACAAGAAAACCAGAAGCTGAAGGGCGGCATATTCGTTATGTCTTGAGAACTGTCCGGATTATTGATAGGGTCATATAATGCGGAATATGATAGTTCAGTTGATACAGGTATGTTGACCGGCCGCCCCGAGGAGGAAATGCATGTCCTATAGAGCGACATTCTGAAGGAGCTAGCAAAGCTGCACGAGCGTGCTCGGAAGTCTATGAAGAATATGGCCAAAGCTTTATGGCCCTCCAATGTCCTTCAAGAAAGCATGGAGGGGTTAGCTCATCTATTCAAAGGGGCCCCGCGTTGGTTCGAGTTGTGGAAGACATCCGCATGCTATGAAGGCGCTCGAGAGGCGTGGGCCATGGTGAAGACACGCTATACTGGTCTCAACCCAAACCATATCGCCAGAGTTGGACCGCGGGGACCGGACAGGAAGGAAATTCCCGTAAGCCTGGTATATGACCAAGTAATGACATTGGGGAAATTTTTGCAACAGGATTCTAAACTAGATAGTCTACTAGATGGCGTAGAAAGAGAGTGAGCATTCGATTCGATGTACCCATGTACTTTATGACCGAACTTATCTCCTACCGAATTGTATGAAAATTTTGTCATCACAGACCTTCGGCTTGTACCTCCGAACCAAAAAGTTGGAGTGTTTCTGTATACTTTGTTTGACTAGGAAACATTTAGTATTGTCGGAAACCAGGCAATCCGGCCATATTGCTCAAACAGACAAAATGTGTTCGCGGAGTTATGTTATATTATTGTTTAACGTAAGAAACATCTTCCAAGAAAAATAGTTCCATTAAGGGTTCCTTTTCTTGGGCTGGGCTTGTACCTGAATAATATCACAGGGCAATACGGCTTCTGCACCGTACACCATAAGGAAAGGTGTGTATCCGATCGTCCGATCAGGCGTGGTCCGGAGTCCCCAGAGTACGGAATCGAGTTCCTTAACCTAGTGCTTATCTGATTCTCGTAAAGAGCGCACTAGTCTGGGCTTAATACCACTCATGATCAGACCATTGGTCTGTTCGACTTGGTCATTCATTTGAGGGTGGTATACAGATGCATAGTCGAGTTTAATGCCCAACTTAGCGCACCAGGTTTTCACCTCGTCAGCTGTGAAGTTAGAGCCACTATCAATCATGATACTATGCGGGACACCATAACGGTGGACTACGTCGGATATAAAGTCGATCACTGGTCTGGCCTTAGCTGTTTTGACTGGTTTGGCTTCTATCCATTTAGTGAATTTATCCACCATGACCAGTAAGTATTTCTTTTTGTGGCTTCCCCCTTTAAGGGGTCCGACCATGTCAAGCCCCCATACCACAAAGGGCCAAGTAATGGGGATTGTTCTTAATGCAGTGGGAGGCATGTGGCTCTGATTGGCGAAAAGTTGACAGCCCACGCAACGTTGGACAAGGTCTTTAGCGTCAGCTTGAGCCGTAGGCCAGAAAAAGCTTGTCTGGAATGCCTTGCTTACAAGGGCCGGGCTGCAGCGTGATGTCCGCCGAGACCGGCATGTATTTCTGCCAAGAGCTACCTTCCTTCCCTTCGGAGATACACCTTTGAAGGACTCTAAGTGTACTTCTTTTATATAGTTCGCCTTCATGCACTTTGAAGGCTTTAGAGCACTAAACTATGCATCGCGCCTCGTTTTGATCATCGAGGAGCTCTTGCCTATTAAGGTAGGCCAAGTACGGTTCAGTCCAAGGGGCGATAACTGCCATGATCTCATGAGCTGAGGGTGTTATCTTGGTATCCGAACCTCTGACATTGTCTGTGTTGCATTCGGCGGTTTGGGGTGTGATCAGGTCCGCATTGCCTTCGCCGCTCTCACCCTACCACACCACAGATGGCTTAAAGACCGGCTCCACAAAGGTGTTGGGTGGCACGGGTCACGTTTAGCGCCCATACGAGCAAGGATGTCGGCTGCCTGATTACTTTCCCGGGCAACATGATGGAACTCGAGTCTGTCGAACTGAGCTGACAGTTTTAATATGGCGTTTCAATATGCCATCATTTTTGGGTCCTTTGCATTGAACTCTCCATTGACCTGGGAAATTGCGAGGTTCGAATCACCGCGCACCTCCAAGCATTGTATGCCCATGGAGACAGCCATGTGAAGACTGTGTAGTAGCTTCTCGTATTCGGCTGCATCATTAGAGTTCGTATACATATTTGCAATACGTAACGGACTGTGTCCCCGGTGGGGGATGTGAGGATTACGCCAGCCCCCAGTCTGGCCAGCATTTTGGAGCCATTGAAGTACATAATCCAATTATAGTATTAGCTGTACTCTTTAGGTAGTTTGGCTTCCGTCCATTCGGCTATAAAGTCGGCCAATACCTTGGATTTAATAGCCCGGCGTGGCTTGTATATGATTTCGAATGGTAATAGCTCGATGGCCCATTTGGCTATGCGGCCAGTGGCATCCCTGTTGTTAATGATGTCACTCAGTGGCACTTCGGATGCCACTGTGACCGAACACTCTTGGAAGTAGTGCCGAAGTTTGCGGGCTGCCATGAATACTGTGTAGGCTATCTTCTGATAATGAGGGTATCGGGATTTGCAAGGTGTAAGGACCTCCGATACATAGTAAACTGGTTTTTGGGTGGGGAATTTATGTCCCTCCTCCCCTCACTTGATGACGAGAACAGCACTAACTACTTGGTTAGTTGCCGAAATGTATAATAACATAGGCTCTCCAATGCCAGGTGTGGCCAAGATTGGGTTGCTTGCGAGAAGGGCCTTGATTTCTTCCAATCCGGTTGTGGCTACGTCCATCCATTTGAAGTTGTCAGTGCGGTGCAGTAGCTTGTATAATGGCAATGCTTTTTCTCCTAATTTGGAGATAAATTGGCTTAAAGCCGCGACGCGCCTAGCTAGTTTCTGGACCTACTTTAGATCTGTTGGTGTGGCCAATTGTGACAGAGCTCGGATCTTGGCTGGGTTTTCCTCAATTACTCTATGGGAAACAATGAACCCCAGCAACTTTTTGGCCGGAACTTCGAAGACACATTTTTCTGGATTAAGCCAGATGTCGTATGTTCGAAGATTGTCGAAGGTGAGGCGAAGGTCATCCACCAGTGACTCGACGTGTTTTGTTTTGATGACCACATCGTCCACGTATGCTTCGACTATTTTTCCTATTTGCTTTTCCAGGCATGTCTGAATCATGCGCTGGTAGGTAGCCCTGGCGTTTTGAGTCCGAAGGGCATAGTATTGAAGCAAAAGGGACCGTAAGGGGTGATGAGTGCGGTTGCAGCCTGGTCCGATTCCTTCATCTTGATCTGATGGTATCCGGAATAGGTGTCGAGGAAACACAACAAATCGGGTCATGTGGTTGCGTCAATGATTTGGTCGATGTGGGGCAATGGGAAGGGGTCTTTAGGGCAAGCCTTGTTGAGGTCATTGAAGTCGACACATAGGCGCCATGTTTTGTCCTTTTTATGTACCATGACTAGGTTGGCTAACCAATCTGGATGTTTGATTTCCCTAATAAACCCAGCCTCTAGTAACTTGGCTAGCTCTTATCCCGTGGCCTGACACTTGGGTTCGGAGAATCGCCGTAGTGTGTGCTTCATGGGTTTGAATCCCTTGATTATATTGATACTATGTTTGGCCAGTCTTTGTGGGATGCCAGGCATGTTTGAAGGGCGCCAGGTGAAAATATCCCAATTCTCGCGCAGGAAGGCACGCAGGGTAGCATCCACTACTGGATCTAGTTGTGCTCCAATAGAAGCTGTTTTATTAGGGTCCGTCGGGTGCACTTGGAACTTTACTATTTCTTCTTCTCGCTTGAAAGAGGTGGACTTGGATCTTTTATCAAGGATCACATCATCCCTATCCATCGTAGCTCGTAAGGTGGTTAATTCTTCTGCCGCTAGGGCTTCAGATAGTGACTCGAGGGCCAAGGATGCTATTTTGTTTTCGGCACAAAGGGCTTTGTCCAAATTCGCTCGAGATTGTGATGATTCCATTAGGGCCGGGCATTTTGAGCTTCATGTACCCATAATGGGGTATGGCTTGAAAGCATGAGAAAGCGTCCCGGCCGAGGATAGCGTGATACCCGCTGTTAAAGGGGACCACATGGAAGAGCAATTCTTCAGATCTATAGTTTTTTGGTGTACCGAACACCACATCCAGTTTGATTTTTCCAAAGCAATGCGCCTCTTAGCTGGGGATAATACCTCGAAAGGTGGTGTTGCTTTGCTCGATGCGTGACCTATCCATCTGCATCTTCTCGAGTGTGTCCTCATAGATGAGGTTAAGTCCACTACCGCCATCCATGAGTACTTTGGTAAGCCGGAAACCATCAACGATGGGGTTTAGTACCAAGGTGGCAGGTGCTCGGATGGACCGAGCCTTTGGTTCGTCTCCGGACCTAAAGGTTATCGTCGTGTTATTCATGGGCTCAGTGTCGTAACTTGATGGACTTCAGCGAGGTCGCGGAACGCCTGTTTATGCCGGTTCTTAGAAGAGAAAGTATCAAAGACTGTTAGGACGTTAAAGATGTCCCTCTCCAATGAGTATCCTTCTGGAGTTGTGGTGAGGATGGCCTTTCCACTTTTTTCTACCTGTCGGAGTACCCAGCATGCTCGGAGGGTATGAGTTGGGACTGTGTGCAGAGTAGTATGGATTGGGCAGGGTTTGTCCAATAGTTCGTCAAGAACGGACCTATGTCCCGTGAAGGGCTTGTTTTTCTTGCCCATAGCCCGATGGTCGGGTGACCCGCCAGAGTATATTCTTTTAGCCCGGGCCGCACACTGCATCGAGGTGGCGGGCTCCAGTTGAGTTTTCTGGGCCCTCCATATGCTTTCCATCGCACAATACTTTCGTACTATGTGTGATAATTCCGTGAAGCTCTATGTGTGGCGACTGTCGAGGGCATTCAATATCCCTTCGTCTGTACAGTTACGGTGGAAGACCGAAACCACGTCGTCGTCCGGACAGTCCTTGATCTTGTTTTTAACAAGCAGGAATCTGGCCCAAAAGTGGTGGACCATTTCCTGGGGCTGCTGCCACACATACATCAGGTCATATATATCTGGAGGACCTGAGTTGCTTGGAGAGTATAGATTGTGGTGGGTGGGTGTATTAAATTTTAGATCCCGTCCCACATCCGTGTTTGGAGCCGGTATGGCTTCCGAAGTAACTGGTTCGGGTCTGGTTGAGCGCGAAGGCTCTTGCAATCCTACAGCTAAACCAGAGTCCGGCGGGAGTAAAGTCCCTTCTGAAGGGGAAGTATCCGGTTTAGGGGATTCGGGGACCCGAACATACTTGGTCCTCAATATGGGGGGAGGCGTCAGTGGCCTCCTCGATGTTCACCACGAAGTGGGTGATTGGTGGGTGATTAATTTGCCTCTGGTCGGGCTTGAGCCCGATTCCATCATAGTCCGTTGAGAGCCCCAGGGCGGCGATGCAGTCTTGGGGACAATTTTTCAGAGTACTTGGGGCCAATACAAGGACGGTGTCCGGCAGTAGTGAGAGGAGTAGCGGGCTCAATGGCCGCGCGGGCCCTCATGGTAAGACCGCCGAACCAGAGGGTCTGCCCCAAAGCCAGGCACCCTACGGAAGTGATATTGTCGTTGATGACTAGGCGAGCCATGGATCACTTTTCACAGATAGCACATCGGAGCTCTCAATGAAAGCACCAATGTCGGTGTCAAAACCGGCAGATCTCGGGTAGGGGGGCCCAAGATATGCGTCTAAGTACCAATGGTAACAGGAGGCCAGGGGACACAATATTTACCCAGGTTCGGACCCTCTAAATGGAGGTAAAACCCTACTCCTTCTTGATTATAATTGTCGAGTATGAAGATTACAAGAGTTGATCTACCTCGAGATCGTAATGGCTAACCCTAGATGTCTAGCCTATGAAGATTCCGATGATGATGAAAGTTGCCTTCTACAGACTAACCCCTCCAGTTTATATACACACCGGAGGGGGGGTCTAGGGTTTGTACAAGGTCAGTTTATCAGGTAAGGAAACCTTCAGACTCTATTCTTGCCTTCCACACATTGAGAAGTCCCATCCGGACACGGTAGATAATCTTCAGCTTGATCCTATACGGCCCATGCAACCCGGCCCATATTCCTGGTCCGTACACCTGAGGACCCCCGAATCTAGGACTCCCTCAAAGTGATCCATGCAGGGCTTCGCCTAAGCACTACAACGATATGACCGGAGGAGTAAATGGTGGAGGGGGGCACCGCACACGGCTAAACAATTGGCGTGTCTTTGGGGTGCCCCCACCCCCATATATAAAGGAGGAGGGGGAGGAGGCTAGCCACCAGGGGCGCGCCATGGAGGGGGAGTCCTACCAGGACTCCACTCCTAGTAGGACTCGCCCCCCCCCCCCTCTATTTTTCCTTTTTACGTAGAGGGGAAAGGGGAAAGAGGTGGAGAGGGAGAAGGAAAGGGGGGCCGCGCCCCCACCCCTTGTCCAATTTGGATTGGCTTGGGGAGGCACCTCCTGTGGCCTGCCCTCTCCTCTCCACTATGGCCCATGAGGCCCATTAACTTTTCCCGGGGGGTTCCAATAACCACCCAGTACTCCGAAAAAATCCCCGAACCTCTTCGGAACCATTCCGGTGTCCATATATAACCTTCCAATATATCAATATGTACCTCTCGACCATTTCGAGACTCCTCGTCATGTCCGTGATCTCATCCGGGACTCCAAAAAACCTTCGATCACCAAAACACATAACTCATATAATATCAATCGTCATCGAACGTTAAGCATGCGGACCCTACGGGTTCGAGAACTATGTAGACATGACTGAGACACCTCTCCGTTCAATAACCAATAGCGGAACCTGGATGCTCATATTGGTTCCCACATATTCTATGAAGATCTTTATCGGTCGAACCACAATGTCAATATAGTTATTCCCTTTGTCATCGGTATGCTACTTGCCCGAGATTCGATCGTCGGTATCTTCATACCTAGTTCAATCTCGTTACCGACAAGTCTCTTTACTCGTTCCGCAGTGCATCATCCTGCAAATAACTCATTAGTCACATTGCTTGCAAGGCTTCATATGATGTGCATTACCGAGAGGGCCCAGAGATACCTCTCTGATACTCGGAGTGACAAATCCTAATCTTGATCTATGCCAACCTAATAGACACCTTCGGAGATACCTGTAGAGCATCTTTATAATTACCCAGTTATGTTGTGACGTTTGATAGCACATAAGGTATTCCTCGGGTGTCCGGGAGTTGCATAATCTCATAGTTGGAGGAATATGTATTTGACATGAAGAAAGCATTAGCAATAAAACTGGACGATCATTATGCTAAGCTAATGGATGGGTCTTGTCCATCACATCATTCTCCTAATGATGTGATCCCGTTCATCAAATGACAACACATGTCCATGGCTAGGAAACTTAACCATCTTTGATCAACGGGCTAGTCAAGTAGAGGCATACTAGGGGCACGATGTTTTGTCTATGTATACACACATGTATCAAGTTTCCGGTTAATACAATTCTAGCATGAATAATAGACATTTATCATGATATAAGGAAATATAAAATAACAACTTTATTATTGCCTCTAGGGCATATTTCCTTCATTAATCACAAATGGCGATGTAAAAAACATAAAAAATGATACAAAACGTTTGCGATGGCGGAGACATCAAACACGGTATAGATTATAGTTGCGTGTGCAATGCGTGGCATATGGTTAATCCATAAGAACTGTTTGCGATGAGGCAGAACAACAGAAACGGGCAGCTATATCAAGGTGTGTGCGATACACAGTATACAGTTCGCTTGGATGAACTGTTTGCTCTGACGTAATGCAACAGAAACGGTCAGCCAGATCAGGGTGTGTGCGATATACGGCATATGGTTTACCGGGACGAACTGTTTTTGATTAGGGAACACAACAGAAACGGTTCAGTTTAAAAAGATGTGTGTGATATGCGGTAAACATGTTCCTAATCAGAAATGTGTGTGAAGATCCATAATAACACATACAATTTCTCCTAATAAACCGTGTGTGTTGTGGGCAAACGCTTGTTGATATACAATTGCCAAAGATTGATGAATTCATCACCGACGGGTTCCCTAGTATGGTCCGTGTGTGATGTCATTGCATACAAAAACACAACATATGCACTTAATACTTAAAGGACTTGATTCCATTACCAAATTGAACATCCAATTACATAGGTGGCTAGTACAGACATGACCTTTGCACACACCAAAGTATGTTCCAAAATGCCTAGAAAATTGAAATAATATATAAAAAGACAAAACGAACCCCGAATAATTTCATATTCTTAGGACAATGCTCATATAGTTTCATGTTGACTCTATAAAATAAATCAAGCCGGGAAGAGACAGGTATGTCGTTTCGCACACATAGATGACAAGTTCCCTCTCGGAACCATGATGCTTCTTGAGAGAAACTCCGGTTTGTAAGAAGTTTATACCGAAACTTGTCCCAAATTGGACTAACTTTTTACCACAACATGTAGGTGACATGTCATAACACCATGCCAAGTTTCATGATTTTGAGGCGAGTTTTGGATTTATAGTAATTTGAAAACCAGGTTTCTCAATGTATACTGTCGAGTCGACACCGCCCTGGATAGGCTTTTTCCTTGTGGGTCCCAAATTTCAGAATCCAAATCTGTCACTACCATGCAGCTTTTCTTATAAGAATTACATCCCATTTGGTGTGCTAGCTGAAAATAAGTTTGTGGGTGTTGGCGAGCGCTAAGAACTTGCGGGTTCTGTAATGAACAATGATCTCAAGGATCCCGCGAGAGTGATGTTCTTTCCCTATGTTGTGATTGCTTATAATATTGATTGTCTTAATTAAAGAAATGACGGGCCATTGGCCCAGTACGAAAGAAAATATGGGCCAAAGCCGAGTTGAAAAGGGCAACAATATCTAATTCCAACTTACAAACGGTCTAAAAGCATGAGGATTAATTGTTCATCAGGTTTAGACAAAACCCAGATTGAACAGGGCAATAACTTCTAATTGCACCAAAGTTTTGGGCAGTCACAATCAAATGGATCGGTATGATCCATAAAATAAAGATCCTGACACAAAATTTCTACTAGTTCATGATGACAACAAGTTATTGTAAATAGAAACCGAGCACATTCAGAAGCCCTTAGGTCCACCTAAAACTTCTTTTTATGCTACTCAATATATCCATCCGTGAGAAAATTCTTGTTGAAAAACTTAATCCTCACGGACAATAGTAACCTCGCATTCAACATGAAGAATGTGACAAAGCTAGTGTTTGTAGGGTTGGATACATATCCTTCCAACGTTATTGTCTTCAAACGAATGTCATGAGATCTGAGAAAATCCTTGTGCTTCCTCACCCATCGATTGGTTATAGGTTTTTCTCCAAGTGCTAGTGCCTACATAGACATGAAGATTGAAAATAGTTAATGTCTAAAATAGAGTATGTCGAAGGAGCGACAGCTGAACGGTTAATTCTAGTACATTGTATATGGGCTTTCAATGTGCGTGAAATCATCACCTTTATATAAAAATTCTCCATACATGGAAAGCATCACAGCAAGTCAATACTCGTGTTCAGATCAAGACACCACATACTGATATATAAGGTCTTGACAGAATTCCACACCCCTGATAGGCCATCCATGGACAAGCTCTTGATTCAGCATAGAACATAATATTAGCACCGAAAGTGTACTTCAAGATGATATTTAAGTTGTGCGCACAAATGAAAAATGCAGATTACAAAAGTGTACATGAATAATACACAGTACCTAAGTAAGTGTGGAGCCAAACACCATCTTGAACAATTTAAACGGATCATCAATTGCACCCAAGGTCTCCAGTTTAGGCGCAGAGACCACATTTATTTGCGAAGGTGCATAACACCAATGAAGGAGCAACCTTTGAAGTAAAGGGGCATCTTCAATGATGAGCTCCTGTCCTTCAAAACAAATACCAATGCTTACAAGGTGATGCGACTTTATTTTGAGACAAGGGACATGGATTCCATTTCCAAAAACAAGCAGCAAGCGCTCCAGGGCAGGGTAGCTAGAGTGGATAATGTTGTGCAGTGAGGCCTCCGACAGATCAACCAACATAAGCACAAGTTTTTTCAGCAGTGGGAGTCAAAGCATTTGTACCAGATTGTCTGCTGATGGCACTGGGTCAAGGTGGCAGTGTGGAGAGAGGAGGAAAACCATGAGATGGACATACGTGGTGAGGGCACAGATACATCGATTGGTAGTATGTTATTTCATAGTAATGGTAGACCTCAAGCTGCTGGAGTTTTTCGAATTAACAGGATGTCAGCCAGGCGGCCACCATGCAGGGTATGTCCAGCAAGTAGCATGCCGGGATGCAGAGTGATACGTATCCATCGTATCTATAATTTTTGATTGTTCCATGCCAATATTCTACAACTTTTATGTACTTTTGGCAACTTTTTATACTATTTTTGGGACTAACATATTGATCCAGTGCCTAGTGCCAGTTCCTGTCTGTTGCATGTTTTTTGTTTCTCAGAAACCCAATATCAAACGGAGTCCAAACGGGGTAAAAATGGACGGAGAATTATTTTGGAATATTTGTGATTTTTGGGAAGTAAAATCAACGCAAGACGGTGCCCGAGAGGGCCAGGAGATAGGGGGCGTGCCCCAGGGAGGCAGGCGCGCCCTGGACTCTTCTGGGCCCCCATAAGGCAGTTGACGCTCTTGTTTTGCCGCAAGAAAGCTAATTTTAAGAGAAAGACCTGGGCGAAAGATTCACCCCAATCGGAGTGACGGATCTCCAGATATAAAAGAAATGGTCAAAGGGCAGAATCTGAGGACGCAGAAACAGAGAGATAGATCCAATCTCGGAGGGGCTCTCGCCCCTCCCACGCCATGGGAGCCAAGGACCAGAAGGGAAACCCTTCTCGCTTCTAGGGAGGAGGTCAAGGAAGAAGAAGAAGAAGGGGGGCCCTCTCCCCTTGCTTCCGGTGGCGCCGGAACGCCGTCGGGGGCCATCATCATCACCGCGATCTTCACCAACACCGCCGTCATCTTCACCAACATCTCCATCACCTTCCCCCATCTATATCCAGCGGTCCACTCTCCCGCAACCCAATGTACCCTCTACTTGAACATGGTGCTTTATGCTTCATATTATTTTCCAATGATGTGTTGCCATCCTATGATGTCTGAGTAGATTTCCATTGTCCTGTCGGTGATTGATGAATTGCTATGATTGGTTTGAGTTGCATGTTTTATTATTGGTGTTGTCCTATGGTGCCCTCCGTGTTGCGCAAGCGTGAGGGATTCCCGCTGTAGGGTGTTGCAATGCGTTCATGATTCGCTTATAGTGGGTTGCGTGAGTGACTGAAACACAAACCCGAGTAAGGGGATTGTTGCGTATGGGATAAAGGGGACTTGATGCTTAATGCTATGGTTGGGTTTTACCTTAATGAATCTTTAGTAGTTGCGGATGCTTGCTAGAGTTCCAATCATAAGTGCATATGATCCAAGTAGAGAAAGTATGTTAGCTTATGCCTCTCCCTCAAATAGAATTGCAATAGTGATTACCGATCTAGTAACGTAGTCAATTGCTTAGGGACAATTCCACAACTCCTACCACCACTTTTCCACACTCGCTATATTTACTTTACTGTATCTTTATCTAAACAACCCCTACTTTTTATTTACGTGTTCTTTATTATCTTGCAAGCCTATCCAACAATACCTACAAAGTACCTCTAGTTTCATACTTCTTCTAGGTAAAGCGAACGTCAAGCGTGCGTAGAGTCGTATCAGTGGCCCATAGGACTTGAGAGAGTATTTGTTCTACCTTTAGCTCCTCATTGGGTTCGACACTCTTACTTATCGAAAGAGGCTACAACTATCCCCTACACTTGTGGGTTATCAAGACCTTTTTCTGGCGCCGTTGTCGGGGAGTCATAGCATGGGGTGAATATTCTCGTGTGTGCTTTTGCTTTATCACTAAGTAATTTTTATTTGCTGTTCTTAGTTGTTTTCTATGTTTAGCTATGGGTAGGAAATGCAAAATACCAAAAAAAATAGTTGTACCTACTGAACCAGTGGTTGAAGAACCACTCAAAATCTATCACACTCCTGAAGCTTTTTACTTGGATCATCTTCGATCCCTTTGTGCTCGTGCTAAAACCCCCACTAGTTTAGTTGAGGGAAAATCTTTAGGATAGCATGCTTGTTTTGTGCGACACCGTATATCTAAAAAAGGGAAACTATTATGGGATCAAATTCAACGTTTGCAATGCTATGCTTGGAATTTATGTGAAATATATGAGTTTACTTGTTGTTCTGAAGACCCTAAGAAACACCTACCCTATCAATGCTTGTTTAGTGATAATGGAATTGTATCTTCATATGCTAAGGGTGTTTACAATTACTATGATGTTCAACAAATTGAAGAATTTGTTGCTTTTAGAGGTGCTTATGAGATTGCCTCTTTGATTGAAAAGTATGATGCTACTCTTTACAAATCTGAAAATATTTGCCATATTTCAATATTGTTATGATAATTATGCTTCTAATGCCTATGTTAAACCATATATTGAGGACTTCTCCGCTGTCCAGGAAGAGACTAATATTTTGCAGGAAGCTATGGAAGAAGAAATTGATGAAACAGTGAGCTCATTGGATGAAAAAAGATGATAAGGAGAGCGAAGAACAAAAGGAGGAAGAGCGGATTAGCTAACCGTGCCCACCTTCTAATGAGAGTAACCCTCCAACTCATACATTATTTAATTCTCCTTCGTGCTTACCGAAGGATGATTGCTATGATGATTGCTATGATCCCTTGAATTTGTTTGAAATATCCCTTTTTAATGATGCTTGCTATGCTTGTGGCCAAGATGCCAATATGAATTATGCTTATGGAGATGAACTTGCTATAGTTCCTTATGTTAAACATGAAATTGTTGCTATTGCACCCACGCATGATAGTCCTATTATCTTTTTGAATTCTCCAAACTACACTATATCGGAGAAGTTTGTGCTTATTAAGGATTATATTGATGGGCTGCCTTTTACCATTGCATATGATGATTTTGATGAATGTAATATGCATGTGCTTGCTGCTCCTACTTGCAATTATTATGAGAGAGGAACTATTTCTCCACCTCTCTATGTTTCCCATACTATGAAATTGCAAGAAACTGCTTATACTATGCATTGGCCTTTACTATGTGTGCATGAATTGTTCTCTTATGACATGTCGATGCATAGGAAGAGAGTTAGACTTCGTTGTTGCATGATATATGTTACTTTGTGCTCATTACTAAATTACAAATCATTGTTAATTAAAATTGGCTTTGATATACCTTGGGATCCGGGTGGATTCATTACTTGAGCACTTTATGCCTAGCTTAATGGCTCTAAAGAAAGCGCTGCCAGGGAGACAACTCAGAAGTTTTAGAGAGTCATTTATTTCTGTTGAGTGCTTTCATATAGTTTAAAAACAAAAAAATAAAGAGGGGAACCTAAAACTTTTCAAAAAAGGAAAGTGAAAGTGAGAGAGACAAGCATTGTTGAAGTGGGAGAGCTCCTTGAACTTTGTTCATGCTCACGGAAACTTTGTGAATCTTGATTACAGAAAATTTTCAACAAAAATAATTATCCCCTTGTACAATTCCATTGTATTATAAAAATAATGTGCCAAGGTTTGCCATTAGGATGTTTACAATGCTTGTTGGTTTGTATGGTGCAGGACAGAAACTTTGGCTGTAGTGAGCGAATTTACATTTTTATCTGGAACGTCAAACGGTTCTTATTCTTTTTTCAATGTCTTTCTGTAAAACTTGTTTATTTTTCCTAATTTTTGTAGAATTTGTGGGGTACCATAAGTATGGTGAATGTTCAGATTGCTACAGACTGTTCTGTTTTTGACAGATTCTGTTTTTGATGCATAGTTTGCTTGTTTTGATGAATCTATCAATTTATATCGGTGGATTAAGCCATTTAAAAGTTATATTACAGTATACACAATGCAAAAAAAATATGAATTGGTTTGCAACAGTACCTAGAGTGGTGATTTGCTTTATTATATTAACGGATCTTACCGAGTTTTCTGTTGAAGTTTTGTGTGGATGAAGTGTCTAAACGAGGAGGTCTCGATATGAGGAAAAGGAAGAGAGGCAAGAGCTCAAGCTTGGGGATGCCCGAGGCACCCCAAGGAGACTCAAGCGTCTAAGCTTGGGGATGCCCCGGAAGGCATCCCCTCTTTCTTCAACAAGTATCGGTATGTTTTCGTATTCGTTTCGTTCATGCATTATGTGCAAGTCTTGGAGCGTCTTTTGCATTTAGTTTTCACTTTTCTTTTATGCACCATGCTGGTATGAGATAGTCCTTGGTTGATTTATAGAATGCTCATTGCACTTCACTTAAATCTTTTGAGTATGGCTTTATAGAATGCTTCATGTGCTTCACTTAAATCAATTTGAAGTTGGATTGTCTGTTTCTCTTTACATAGAAAACCGCCATTCGTAGAATGCTCTTTTGCTTCAGTTATATTTGTTAGAGCGTGGGCATATCTTTTGTAGAAAGAATTAAACTCTCTTGCTTCACTTATATCTTTTTAGAGAGATGACAGGAATTGGTCATTCACATGGTTAGTCATAAAATCCTACATAAACTTGTAGATCGCTGAATATGATATGTTTGATTCCTTGCAATAGTTTTGCGATATAAAGGTGGTGATATTAGAGTCATGCTAGTGGGTGGTTGTGGATTGTAGAGACACTTGTGTTGAGGTTTGCAAGTCCCATAGCATGCACGTATGGTAACCGTTGTGTGAAAAATTTGAAGCATGGGGTGTTTCTTTGATTGTCTTCCTTATGAGTTGCGGTCGGGGACGAGCGATGGTCTTTTCCTACCAATCTATCCCCCTAGGGGCATGCGTAGTAGTACTTTGCTTCGAGGGCTAATAAACTTTTGCAATAAGTATATGAGTTCTTTATGACTAATGTGAGTCCATGGATTATACGCACTTTTACCTTTCCATCATTGCTATCCTCTTCGGTACCATGCATTGCCCTTTCTCACCTCGAGAGTTGGTGCAAACTTCGCCGGTGCATCCAAACCCCGTGATACGATACGCTCTATCAGACATAAGCCTCCTTATATCTTCCTCAAAACAGCCACCATACCTACCTATCATGGCATTTCCATAGCCATTCCAAGATATATTGCCATGCAACTTTCATCATCATCATATACATGACTTGTGGGTTATCAAGGAGATGATGGCTCCAGGGATTTCAGAATCATCATCATTGACAGATAGCTGATGACAGTCGAGATTAAGAGGCGCGATGCGCCATTGAGTGCGCTGCCGAGATGTGAGGACTTGTGTGCGGCAGCCATCCTTGGTGGGGAGAATGGAGATGATCTCCCCAAGGATGGCATTCAGGAGATCGCCGATGCAGTCTGCCAGAGATTCTACGGGTTCCTCAAATATAGGGGGGCCGTGGCCGCTTATGGCCACGCTGCTGGGTGCAAAATCTACAATCGGCGCGCCGCTGGCCGGAGCTTCATATGTATACATACCAATCTAGAAAAATGGCAGAAACATACATGTAGGACGTTCAAAATCAATTCTCAAGATCTGGAAGGAAAAAAAGGCACAAACATATATAAGACATTCAAAATAAATTCTCAAGATCTGGCCATGAATTATTAGCACGCGCGCTAACCTTAGTCGGATTATTAGCAAAAAAATCATTTGTACAGAACAAACAATTAATCAAATAATCAATGCACTACATGCATCTAACAGATCTTAATTACTCTAATTTCATGGACTGAGAGAACATAACCATAGGATTTGTATTCCAAAAAAATAGAGGGGGGTGACCAGAGAAAACATGATATGTTTGCCGCATAAATGGGTATATAGATGACTAACCAGTTTTCTGTCGGAGTCACAGTCGTTGTTGGAGTTGCTGTTCACCTCCGGCTCCGGCTGGGGGCACAACGGTGCCAATGAAGTCAAGGTCATGTTGTTGCCCATGTGAGACCTCGTCGGTGATGACGGAAACCTTTGTGCCCAGCTTCACGCGTTGTGCGGGTGCTTCACCAGCCCCAGTGTCGCCATTCCCTCCGATGGTGCCCTTCGGTGGCATCCTCATACACTCCAGAGTCCAGACGTTGGACCGATGTGCTAGGGCTTAGGGAATACCTCATCTCGGTGGCACCGGTTGCATCATCTCAGGAAGACCGAAGTGAATGCAATGAGCAACAGAGAATTAGTCAAGCCAACTCGGTGGGACCGATTGCAACATTGGTGGGACCAGAGTGAATGCAAGAAGTCATAGAGGGCTAGCAAGGCCATCTCGGTGAGACTGGGATCCATATAGGTGTGACAATTGTTAGGGTTTTTGGTAGTGGCTATGTCAACATCAACTCGGTGGCTCCAGATGGGGAATATCGGTGGGGCCAAGTTGGGAATTATGTTTTGGACATATTTAGATAGAGAAAGTGGCTGAGGGTTTTGGAGCAATATCACTAAGCATTTGAGCAAGTAGACCATTAAGAACACCTCATCCCCTTTTAATAGTATTGGCTTTCTTATAGACTCAATGTGATTTTGGATCACTTAAACAAAAATGTAGAGTCTTGAGCTTTGGCCAATCCTTGTCCTTACCATTTTGAAAGGGTTCCACATCCTCTTGTCCTCACCACTCCACTGTTGAACTTGTCTGAAATATACTAGATAAAACTATTAGTCCAAAAAGAGATATGTTGACATTAATTACCAAAATCACCCAGGGAGCACTTGTGCTTTCAATCTCCCCCTTTTTGGTAATTGATGACAACATACATCAAAGCTTCAAGTAAGATAAAGCATGAGTAGTAAGTAAAGCTTTGGAGAAACATGTAACTAGCATAAGCTCCCCCTACATGTGTGGAATCATGTAATGACAGAATAGAAAGACATGTGAATGCACAGTATGACAGAGTAAGTAATGAGTTACATGTATCTTGGCCATATGCATCAGAGCAAAAAGTGAAGTGTTGTAAGATGTACCTTCATGTTTATGATTCCCTCTTGCAAACAGTATGTGCACCAGCAAGCGATCATCATGCACATACTATTTTTGCACATATTGTTGAGTTGACTCTTGAAGAAGTGGACTTGAGAAAACATGTTTAAATAACACAAGAAAACTCCAAGCAAGAAGAATTTCAGGATCCACAAGAATACCAAGATTGGGATGACATGTAATGGGTAAGTATCACAGAGTGAGTACTTTATCTAAGTATAGACATGTCCCCAAAGAATTAAGATTTTACAATAAATTCTAAAGATTTTTCTCCCCAATACTTAGATTTTCTTCTCCCCCTAAATCTGATATTTCATAATGGGAGTAGGTAGAGTGAGATAAAATCAGAGCAAAAGATATTATAGTAGAGTATTCTCATAGCAAATTAAATGACCAAATTAATGACTGACATATCTTTCCCTTCTTAAAGATATGCGAATTCTCGCCTCTTATGAAAGGTGCATCTCTCTTTCTTACAAGAGTTTTTATAAGGATAAACTTTGATGTACTCTCCCCCCCCCCTTGACATCAATTTCCAAGAAGGGTGTTTTTCATGGATATGAGTCAAGTGAGTGTGGTCCTCGAGAGACACAACTAAGGAGAATGCAGCACAAGATGCAGATAGAGGGAAAAATCATTGAGTGGAGCTGAGGAAAATAGGCACTACAAATGGCAAAAAGTTTTCTCAGCAGTGAAATTGGTGGCGCCAATTCATTTCAATCGGTGACTCTGAGATAGCAGAGCGTGTGCGCATCGGTGAGACCGAGTTAGTCTGTTTCGGTAGAACTGATGAACTGTGTCCAAGTAGAACTTGTGCTTTGGTCTGGCCGATAGGCTTGGATCGGTGGAACCGAGTTCAATGCAGAGGAAAGGTTTTGTCAACTCATCTCACTTGAAAATGAGATTTCACAAAGATTTTCAGGGAATTTGATAGAATTTGCAATGAATAGACTGGAAGATATAAATCCGAAAATAACTGAAATGAAGAGAATCTAGATGAAGAAGGTTTTTTTGGTTTTATAAATGAAACACAATAGCAAGAGGGAGTGCAAACAAAAAAATGCACCTAACAAAAGGAAACAAAAGAGAACTTCATCTAGAGATGGTCGGCGACATAGTCACCTATGTTAGAGTATATTGACTTAGGAGTCAAGTGAGATCACTTGATCATAGGTCATACTCATCGTTAAGCTCAAAATGGGGTTGCCATTTTTCACTTAACCGTCTTGATGTACATTCATATTGTTGAGTTGCTTTAGCTCATGACTTAGATCAAAGCTTCTCTAAGATGGAATGACATACCTTGGGTTGTGGTGTTGAACTTGATCATGTAGTTGAACTTGTGGTAGATGTCCAATGTTGATGTAGTACATCAAGAGTTGGGGGCATCCTTTTGGATTTTGAGGCTCATCTTCCTACATGGGTTAGTTTTGCAAGGAATAGCACTTGCATATCCAAAATGACAAGAGTGAAATTCATCATATAGATATTGTCAAAGGATATGTTGAATATGTTCATGCTTCCTTGATTTCAACAACCAAAGCATAGATACTTGGTGATGTGGAAATTGCTCAAGATGTGAGTGATTTGCAATCTCATAGAATGAAGCTCATCCTAGTACCTACTAGGGTTAGATAACATACAAGGGTGCAAATATATCCAAGATAAATGACCATCATCATAATAGAAATATCAAGGATTAGTCATTTAGGTTCATGCCTCGCATGTATCCAAATGGAATATCTATTCCAAATTTGAGGCATCAATGATGTTCAAGTCACTCCTCAAATGACAAAATATCTTTTCATCAAGCGGTTTAGTGAAGATATCCGCCAATTGTTTGTCGGTGCGAACATGCTTAAGATTGATATCTCCTTTAGCAACATGATCACAAATGAAATGATGACGAACTTCAATATGCTTAGTTTGAGAATGTTGCATGGGATTGTGTGCAATCTTAATAGCACTCTAATTGTCACAAAGCAATGGAACATGTTTCACATGTATCCCATAATCTTTAAGAGGTTGGGTCATCCAAAGTAATTGAGCACAACATGACCCTGCGATAATGTACTCCGCTTCGGCGATGAATAAGGATACCGAATTTTGTTTCTTGGAAGATCAAGAGACAAGGGATCTACCAAGAAATTGATGTGTACCCGAAGTGGACTTTCTATCAACCTTGTCACCGGCATAGTTTGAGTCGAAATAGCCAATAAGATCAAAAGATGACCTCTTAGGGTACCAAATGCTGAAATTTGGTGTATGAATCAAATATCTCACAATCCTTTTCACGGCCTTAAGATGACATTATTTAGGAGCAGCTTGATATCATGCACACATGCACACACTTAGCATGATATCAGGATGGGAGGCACAAAGATATAATAATGAATCAATCATAGATCGGTAAACCTTTTGGTCAACCGGGTTGCCATCCTTCGTCAAGTCAAGATGTCCACTAGGTGTTTTCATACCTTTGCTTTCTTGCATGTTGAACTTCTTGAAAAGATCCTTGTTATACTTTGTTTGTGAAACAAAGGTACCTTCCTTAGTTTTCTTGATTTGCAAACCAAGGAAAAATTTGAGTACACTCATCATAGACATTTCAAACTTCTCCGACATTAACCTTCCAAGCTTCTCACTAAAATGAGGGTTAGTAGAGCCAAATATGGTATCATCATCATAGGTTTGGCACACAAATAATTCTCCATTAACCCTTTTAATAAAAGAGTATAATCAATTTTCCCAATTTCAAAGCCTTTTCCAATAAGAAACTTAGTCAAGCATTTATACTAAGCTCTAGGAGCTTGTTTAAGACCGTAAAGAGCTTTGTGAAGTTTGTACACATGATTTGGTTTCTTGGGATTAACAAATCCGAGAGGTTGTTTAACATAAACTTCCTCCTGAATTTCACCATTTAGAAAAGCACTTTTAATGTCCATTTGGTATAAGGTGATATCATGGTGATTGGCATAAGCAAGTAAGATGCGAATGGACTCAAGTCTAGCAACAAGGGCATATGTCTCACCGTAGTCCATACCTTCGACTTGAGTGTAGCCTTGAGCAACAAGACGGGCCTTGGTGTGCACAACTTGTCCATCCTCATCTTGCTTATTCCAGAACACCCACTTGGTTCCAATGACATTTTGATCATCGTTGGCCTTCTCAACCAATGTGCATACTTTATTCATCTCGAAGTTGTGTAGCTCATCATGCATAGCATTTATCCAATCTTAATCCTCAAGGGCTTCTTCTACCTTCATAGGTTCAACACTATAAATGAATGAGTAGTGTTCACAAAAGTTAGCCAAACGAGTTTTAGAGCGAGTGATTCTCCCAGTTTTGATGTCATCAAAGATTTGTTCAACGGGATGATCCTTTGAGACTCTTGCCCTAACTCGAGAGAGCTTTTGCTTGGGTTGTGGTGGAACATCATCATCCTCATCTTCTTCTTCTTCATTGTTGTTGGTGTTGCCATTCGCTTGTGGAGGTGGAGAAGGAGGTCGAGGTGGTTCATCTTGTTCTACTTCCTCATTTCCTTCGTCTTGACATGTTCCACTTGTGGATGCCTCCATGTCAGCTTGTGGTTCACCTTGGTGTGAAGTTGAGGCTTCCACTTGGATGGATGAAGTGCTCTCCTTCACCTCCGTTGGGCGAATTTTGCTAATAGTCAAATCTTGAATTGCTTCTATGGGGTCTTTGTCCCCTATATCAATTGGAAGTTGCTCTACTTGAGAGTCGTTAGATTCATCAAACTTCACATCTACCGTCTCTTCAACCTTTCGGGTGAAATTGTTGTAGACACGGTAAGTGTGAGAGTTTGAGCCATAACTGAGTAGGAAACCTCATGAGATTTAGGAGCAAATTTTGAACAACGATGCTTATCAAGACTGTAGCACTTTGAGCCAAATAGTCGAAAGTATCCAACTTGGGGTTTGTTACCGGTGAGTAGCTCATATGCCGTTTTGCCGAGGAGCTTGTGAAGATATAGTCGGTTCGTGGCATGACGATCTATCTCAACTGCTTCCGCCCAAAAGTGTATTCGCATCTTGTATTCATGAAGCATCGTTCTTGCCATCTCAATAAGTGTCCAATTCTTCCACTCAACAACTCCATTTTGTTGAGGTGTGTACGTAGCCAAGAACTCATGTGAAATCCCTTATTTGTCAAGAAAGGTATCGACATTGGCGTTCTTGAACTCCATTCCATTATCACTTTGAACCTTCTTGATCTTCACTTCAAATTGATTTTGGGCCTTCTTAGCGAAGTTCTTGAAGATCTTTTGGACCTGCAATTTGTCATCAAGAAAGAACACCCACGTAAATCTGGAAAAATCACTAACAATGACCAAACCGAAAGACTTACCACCAAGGCTCTTATAAGCATTGAGACCGAAGAGATCCATGTGAAGTAGCTCAAGTGGTCTTCTTGTGGTCATGATGTTCTTCACGGGATGACTTCCTCCAACTTGTTTTCCTGCTTGACAAGCACTACAAAGTCTATCCTTGTCAAATATAACATCTTTAACACCAAGGATATGATCACCTTTAATAAGCTTATCAAGATTTCACATGCCAACATGACCTAACCTTCTATGCCATAACCATCCTTTAGAAGATTTAGAAATTAAACAAGTACGAGGTTGGGCTCTCTTAGTGAAATCAACAATGTATAGATCACCTCTACGAATGCCAGTAAAGACCATATTATGATTATCTCTACGAAACACTTGGCAATCTACTTTGGTAAATAAGACATTGAAACCAAAGTCAGCTAGTCTAAATACGAACAGAATATTGTAACCAAGAGATTCAACGAGCATAACATTTTGAATGGACCTATCATTGGATATGGCCACCTTACCAAGGCCAAGTACCCTACCCTTGGAGTTGTCTCCACAAGTGACATACTTGTGTGGACCATCATTTTTGGCAAGCTCATGAAACATGTCTTTATCTCCGGTCATGTGATCGGTACATCCACTATCAAGAATCCACTCCTTTCCTCTGGATATGTAATTTTGAAGATTCGCCATGAGACTAAGATTCATCATAGTCTCCTCATAGTCAATATCACTTTATCCATCTTCATCATAATAGCCATGCTCAATATCATCATCATTGTCATCCGTGTAGTCATCACCTAGTTCAAGTGATTCGTTAGATTTATGACCATGACAATGTTCAAGTTTATGAATTCTAGTTGTCTCCGAGATGATGCTACTAATGATTCAAACATCACCCTTGGCACTCATAAGTCACAGAGCTCAAATAGACATTCATCAAACTTGGGATCACTAGGCTTCATTTTATGAAAGGCAATGGACTTTTGAAGAATTACATTCAGGTTTTTCAAATATTAATTTGGAAAGTGTTCCTCAAGATAATTCCATATAGTATATGCGCATTCAAATGTTGGCAAGCAAATAAGCACAATTATAGGTAATCCTCTATTGATAAGGTTGATAGTCCTAAGATTGCGAACCATGTCAAGATACTCATCGGGGGTAGGATGCAAAGGGTCAATGGGAGGCACATATAAGGTCTAATAATATACTTGTTCAAATTATATTCATTGAAAATCTCAAGCATCTCCTTTTTCCAAGAACCATAAAACTCCCATCAAGAATAGACACTCTCTATCTAATACTCCCAAATGTAGACTCGTCCATATTCCTCCAACGACAATTAAAGCAAAGCAATGGAGACTGATGCCTTGATACCAATTGAAAGGATCGAGAAGAGGGGTCTAGAGGGGGTGATTAGACCCTTAACAAGTAAAAGTGGCAGTTTTTAATTTCTTCAAGTTAAGGTGGAGTTTACACATGTTAAAGGGTACTCAATACATCTCAAGAAAGCATGACAACAGTATAGGCAGTGGAAAGGGTAAAACATGCAATTTGCTAGACTATAAAGGGATGGGATTGGAGTGTGCACACGCAACGGAGACGCGGATAATTTTTGTCGTGGTTCCGATAGGTGGTGCTATCATACGTCCACGTTGATGAAGACTTCAACCCATGAAAGGTAATGGTTGCGCGAGTCCATGGAGGGCTCCACCCATGAAGGGTCCACGAAGAAGCAACCTTGTCTATCCCACCATGGCCATAGCCCGTGAAGGACTTGCCTCACTCGGGTAGATGTTCACGAGTTAGGCGATCTCCTTGCCTTTACAAACTTCTTGGTTCAACTCGACATCACGACGGAGGCTCCCAAGCGACACCTAACCAATCTAGGAGACACCACTCTCCAAAAGGTAATAGACAGTGTGTTCATGATGAACTCCTTGCTCTTGTGCTTCAAATGATAGTCTCCCCAACACTCAACTCTCTCACGTAGATTTGGCTATTGTGGAAGAAGGATTTGAGTGGAAAGAAACTTGGGGAAGGGTAGAAATCAAGGTTCAAATGGTTGGAAAGGAATCTCTTGATCTCAACACATGAGTAGGTGGTTCTCTCTCAAAAAATGAATGGTGGAAGTGTAGGAACGTACTGATGGCTCTCCTCAATGAGGAAGAAGGGGTGGAGGGGTATATATAGCCTCCACACAAAATCCAACCATTACATACTTTTGACCCATCTCAGTGGCACCAATCTGTACAAAAATATGAACGTTAGGAATCTTGGTGGGACTGACAGGAACAACTTGGTGGGACCCATGTGCTAGGGCTTAGGTTAAACCTCATCTTGGTAAGACTGAAGTGAATGAAATGAGCAACAGAGAATCAGTCAAGCCAATTCGGTGGGACCGAAGTGAGTGCAACAAGTCACAGAGCGATGGCAAGGCGATCTTGGTAAGACCGAGATCCATATCAGTGTGACAGAATCGTTAGGGTTTTTGGTAGTGGCTATGTCAACATGAACTCGGTGGCTCCGGATGGGAAATATCGGTGGGGCTGAGTTGGGAATTAGGTTTTGGACATATTTGGATAGAGAAAGTGGCTGGGTTTTTTGGAGCAATATCAGTAAGAATTTGAGCAAGTAGACCATTAAGCAACATCATCCCCTTTTAATAGTATATGCTTTCTTATGGACTCAACGTGATCTTGGATCACTTAAACAAAAATGTAGAGTCTTGAGCTTTTGCCAATCCTTGTCATTACCATTTTGAAAGGGTTCCACATCCTCTTGTCCTTGCCACTCCACTGTTGAACTTGTCTGAATTATACTAGATAAAACTATTAGTCCAACAAGAGATATGTTGACATTAATTACCAAAATCACCCAGGGAGCACTTGTGCTTTCATCTCTACAGATCACACCCGCGGGCGACTAGTTTTCCATTGCATGATATCCCCCCATCGGCGTTCATCCTTGATGTACCTTCATCAGGTCTGATCCATTTTCTTGGTCTCCTAACTCTCACCTGATTTGTTATTGCTCTCGCAATGCAAGCCGAAGCTATATAAAGATCATCAAGGGATCTTGTTATGAAGCTCATAGTAGTCAGCGGGCTCAGAAACTCACCGTGGTGGATCGTCCGTCGAAGTTCCCACCAGATAGCCCACATAGTCACCAAAACACGTCCCAAATCTTGCTAGTTCATAGTGTTGAAAAGCCAGAATCGCAACGGTCGAGTACGCTCCAAAATATCTTCATCCCCTAAGGCCCATACATGCCTTGCCATATGACATTCGAACAACGAGAGCCTCCAAGTATCTGTTGCCAAGTTACAGTCTGAACAAACGTCCATAGTTTTCATGCTCCTCTAGCATCTCGTTGTTCTCGTCGGGAACGAAGTACGTGCCAATCTCCATGTGAATACACGCACCTTGGATGGAACCTTTATCTTCCACAACTTGGCCTAGGATTTATCTCCTCCTAGTTAGAATGACCAGGTCGATTCTCTAACCAAGACTCCTTGTGGGTCTAAATACATGTGATCATTCTATAGGCAGATAAGACGGAGAAAACACCCCTTTTGTCATAATGCCATGACCAAAAGTCATGTTGTACCCTAGAGATGAGCGGAATATTCTGAATCACCTCAACGCCCAGAGTAATGAAATGTTCGTTTAGCAATTGCTTATTCCATATTTGGTTGCACCATTTATCAGTTTTGAAACAAGCATTGATAGGTCTTGTGTAAGTGCACAAATGGGCCGAAGTTTAAAGTCCCTTAGCAACCAATTGTCACTCCAAATACTGGTTCCTTCCCTCGGCCCTATCCACTTGATCAATCTGAGTGACAGTACATCACTTCCCTCCATTAATGACCACCAAACCTACAAAGGGATCAATCCCATGTTCGTTGCCAAAGGGTCACAGTCAGGGTAGTATCTTGATTTTAAGACTTGAGCATTGAGGGAGTCTGGTTCTTGCATTAATCTCCATGCTTGTCTCATAAGAAGCGAAAATCTAAACAATTCGATATCTTGAAAGCCCATACCTCCCATAAAATTGGGTATTGGCATAGTCTTCCATGATATCCAAGTGGTTTTCCTCTTGCCTCTCCTACTGCCCCACCAAAACATTCGAATAAAGGATGTTAATATGCTCAGAAAGCCCACGGGGTAGCGTAAAAACATGAAATGGAGTATGTAGGGCTAGATTGGGCTACCGACTTAATAAGTACCTCCTTCTCGCCACCTGCCAGACACTTCTCCATCCACCCTTGCAAATGTTTCCAAACTCTATCCCTAAGATATTTGGAACACCCTCCTTAGATTTACCCATATGTGAAGACAAACCAAGGTACTTCTCTGATAGTGATTCAGTATGTACTTCCAGTATATTTTTAACACCCGTTCTAATAGTTCCATGCCCTCCCTTGCTGAAGTAGATAGACGATTTGTCCACCTTTTTCCTCTGCCCCAAGGCTCTACAACATTTGTCCAAAATATCCCGAACACGAACAACACAATCACTGCTTACTTCAATAAACAGGGGTCTGTGTCATCGGCGAAAAGAAGATGGTTCACCTTTGGAGCTGAGGGTGCTACCTTAATTCCACCCATGCCATCAACACATTTCAGCAGAAAAGGTAGTTCTTCTGCCGCGAGAAGAAGTACTGGGAGATAGGACCACCGTCGCACTCCACGGGAAGGCCTGAAAGAATCTAAAATTTCACCATTAAGAAGGACTAAGAATGAAACAGATGTCACTCACCTCATAATTATTTTAATGAACCGAGGGCTAATGCCAAAGTTGAGCATAACATCCTTCATCATGTCTAGTGTAAGTGCATAAAATATATTCCCTCTCACCCTCCTTGTGTTAATGTAAGCACTCATAAGCTGTTATGAAATTTTCACGGATGAGACGTCCAGGAACAAACGGCGACTGCTCTTTAGAGTCGACCTTGGGGAGAATAAGTTTCACTCTGTTAGCTACGACCTTTGAAGAGATTTTCAAAATCACATTACAAAGGCTTATTGGTCGGATCTATCCTAAAAGTTTTGGACTTGCAATCTTGAGAATCAAAACAATGAACGTGTGGTTTATCTCTTGTGGTGATTCCTCTCCATTAAGCACTCTAATGATCATACTCGTTATCTCACAACCACATAAGACCCAATCACGTTGAAAATAGTGGGTTGGAAATCCGTCAGGCCTTGGGGCTTTTGTTGGAAATATCTGAAATAGCGCTTCGTTAACTTCTTCCTTACTGTAAGGCTTATTGAGCGCCATATTCATCATGCCATCAACTCTTGTGGGTATATGTAATAAGACCTCCTCCATCCCTATGGTGCCCTCTGAACTATACAAATTGGAGTAGAAATCAGTGGTCATCAGTGCCATCTCTTCGGGAACATTAGTGATGGTACCATCAGATTGGCTGCCAAAGGGTCGGCCCAGTCGGACCTCCTATGCATAGCGCCCGTTGTTTGCCGTGGGAGCTCCTATTTAGAACATAGGGCCACGCGGATGCAGCAAACACACACCCGTGCACGCCCTTTGAGCCGACCATTGAAAGGCGGAGTGCCCTAGTGTTTTTTCCTTTTTTCTTTTTTTCTTATCTTCTTCTTTCCTTTTCCCCTTTTTCTTTTAAAAACGTTCAGGACTTCAAAAAAGTTTGAATTTTAGAAAATTTTCACAAAAAAATGAAAAATGTCCACAAAAAATTGAAAAATGTTCACAAACTGTACTCCAGTCTTTTTGTTTCTGTAGCCTTTATGAGGAAAGCCATATTTCACGCTCATTGCATCAAGTAGTCAACTAAACAGGAGCCCCTATACGACACTTTAGCGCCGGGTCAGTCAACTGGCGCCTGCTAGCGCACCTTGTGTGCTGGCCCAGTAACATGCAGGGGATTTGTAGCGCGAAAAACCTCCAAAGTTTTTGCTCCGCTGAGGATTCGAGCTCGCACCGATTAGTTATACTGCATAGTGCCTTACCACTCGAGCTACAATGAGCTAGAAATGATTACAATGCGAAAATTTCAAAATGTAGCCATGCTATTTCTTGCACATACATTTCAGAAAAAAGAGATTTTTTGGAAAAAAAAAATCAAACAAAATTTTAAAAAACATGAATTAGGAATTTTTTTATCGAATTTGAAAAATCTCATCAAATTTTTAAAAGTTCAAAAAATTAAAAAAATATTGATTTTGAAAAAATAAATTCATTAGATTAAAAAAACATCTATTTTGAAAAAAATCATCAAATTTGAAAAAAATCCACTGAATTTGAAAAAAGTTCATCAAATTTATTTTTAAAAAATCTAATTTAAAATTTTCATCAATTTATAAAAAAGGTTCATACAATTTAAAAAACGCGCATTAAAGAAAACAAAAAAGAATAAACAAAAACGATAAAAAACAAAATAAAATAAAGAACTAAATAAAAGAAAGAAGTGAAGTACGTTTGCATGAGCGGGGCGATGGCCTTATGGTTAGAGTGTAGCCCTCACAAAGAAGGGGTAGCTTGCTTGAACACCTGTGCCCTCGTATTTTTTACGCTAATGACAACAGGAGGCAAATTAGAAATGGGCCGAGCCCAGTAAACACGGCTGCGGGCGCCTGTTTGCAGAAAGAGTAACTACCGGCGCCTGCAGTGTCAAATAGGATTCGCCCCACTAAACGCATAGGAAGGGCGAGCGACGTAGTGGGCCGAGAAATGTTCAGAAATTTCAAAACTGTTCATTTTTTCCAAAAAATATTCAGAATGTACAAACAAGAAATCGAAAATTTAAGAACATGTTCAAAAATTGTTTACATTTTTCAAAAAATGCTTGAAATTTGGAAGTTTTGTTAGCATTTCAATAAAAATTCAAAAACTTGATAAACATTCATTTTTTCAAATAAGGTTCACTTTTTTAACCAAGCTACAACAATCCCACAGAAAACTATTAGGAGGGCGGCGGCGGGGGGGGGGGGGGGGGGGGTGTTGTGGGGCGAAAGCTCTTCTTTTATTCCTTTTCTTTTTTTGTTTTCTCTTTCTCCTTTTCTCCACATTAAAAATCTTTTAGGATCTTAGAAAAAAAATTACATTTCAATAAAATTTCACAAAAAAATTGTAAGATATTAACAAACTAAACTGGAACCTTTAAGGGGAAAACCCTATTTGACGCTCACTATTAGGTTTCAACAGTTTCGGGTACTTCCATAAGGTTTCCGAACCATGTTTTAGGGTTGCTTTTACCGGGGTTTTCGATTCCTTTTTGTATTTTATTCCTATTTTTTCAATTTTTGTTTCTTTTGCTTTTCTTATTTTTTTTCTTGTCCGAACATATACAAATTTCAACCAAATCTTTAAAATTTGTTCGGAATTGGAAAAATTGTTCACGTACTTTACAAAATGATCACAATTTTGTGAAAAGTTATTTGGAGTTAAAAGAATTGTTCACGTTTATAGGAAAATGTCAGGAATTTACAAAATTTGTCACACTCATGAAGAATACTAAACCCTAAACAAATTTTGGAAACTTTTAAATTGTTGAGAAATACTTGTTTGCAGAACTACTTCAATTTTTTGCATTTCTTCAAAAAAATTGAGAAATTTCAAAAAAAATCACGATTTGAAGAAGTATAGAAAAAGGTTAAAAAATGTTCAAATTTTGCAATATTTGTTCGTATTTTCAAAAAAAATTGACAAACTTTTAAATGACCGTATTTACACATAACACTTGCTTTTTGCAAAGTTGTTCGCAATTTTTAACTGTGGTTCAGTAACCTCTACACTGAACCGCTGCATTAAACCAAACCACTATTGCAACAGTATTTTCGCTGAGTACGCTCACTATGTTGGAGGCAAATGAGTTGGCCCAGTCGGACCTCCAGTGCATTGCATGGACTGTTTGCCGCCGCAACTCTATTTAGCGCTTAGGGTGCCACGGGCGCAGCAAACACGCAACCCTCCGTGCGTTCTTCGGCCGATACATTGCGAGGTAGAACGCCCCAGTTTTATTCCTTTCACTTTTTTTCTTCTCTTTTATGTTGTCTTTCTGCTTTTGTTTTTTTCCTTTTTCTTTCAGGGTTTCAAAAAAAAGATTTGAACTAAAAAAACAAAAAATGATATGTTTTCTTCACAAATTTAAGATTATCCTTTTTGCTTGAGACTTTGTGGGGGAAAATCCTAATTGATGCTCACTGCATCAAGTAGTCGACTAAACGCGAACGAATCGTACGAGCGACATATTGCGGTTTCCCAATTAGCAGCGTACCCTAGGTTTTTCCCTCTGGGTTTATATTGTTTTACGACCTTCTAGAAGGTCCCTAAACCATGTTTTTCTATTGATTTTTGAATTAGCAGCGTTCCGGTATTTCTCGTATTTTCCTATTGCCTTTTTTGTTTATTTTTCTTTTATCCTTTTCTTAAATTCTTAAATTTTAAATAAGGTTAAAAATCTTTAAAGTATGTTTGGAATATTAAAAATTGTTCATATTTTGGAGAAACATTATTGAAATTCACAAAAGGAATCACATTTTTTAAAATGCTCCTATTTTTAGTTTTGTTTGTATTTTTCAAAAATTGTTCGCAATTTTTGAGAATTGTTGAAAAATTTCAAAACCATATATCTTTTATAAAAAAATCGAAAATTTCAATTTTCTGTTCAAAATTTTGGAGAAATGTTCAAGAAATCCAACAGAAATTGCTCACATTTTTGTGAAAAATGCTTGAAAGTTGGAAATTTTGCAATGTTTTGAAAAAAATGTTGGCAACCTAAAAAATGGTCCCGTTTTCAACTAATGGTCACTTTGTCAAAAAATTGTTCACACTTTTTAACCAGGCTACAGTAATCACCTGCTATCATGAACAAAAGCCGCTAGAGTTATCGTGCGACGGCTGCGTGCCCACTGAGACCTCTTGCGCGTCGTGTTAGGAAATATAGTGATTTCAAAAATTTCCTACGCACACGCAAGATCATGTTGATGCATAGCAACGAGAGTGGAGAGTGTCGTCCACGTACCCTCGTAGATCGTAAGCGGAAGCGTTACGACAACGCGGTTGATGTAGTCGTACGTCTTCATGATCGACCGATCCAAGTACCGAACGTACAACACCTCCGCGATCTGCACATGTTCAGCTCAGTGACGTCCCACGAACTCACGATCCAGTAGAGCTTCGAGGGAGAGTTCCGTCAGCACGATGGCGTGATGACGGTGTTGATGAAGATACCGACGCAGGGCTTCGCCTAAGCACCGCTACGATATGACCGAGGTGGATTATGGTGGAGGGGGGCACCGCACACGGCTAAATATTAATGATCAACTTGTGTGTCTTGGGGTGCCCCCCCCCCGCCCCCGTATATAAAGGAGCTAGGGGGAGGCGGCCGGCCAGGAGGAGCGTGCGCCAAGGGGGAAGTCCTAGTCCCACCGGGAGTAGGACTCCTCCTTTCCTAGTAAGAGTAGGAGAAGGGGGAAGGAGGAGAGAGGGGGAAGGAAAGGGGGGCGCTGCCCCCCCTCCTTGTCCAATTCAGACTAGAGGGGGAGGGGGCGCGCGGCCTGCCCTGGCTGCCCCTCCTCTTCTCCACTAAGGCCCAATAGGCCCATTACACTACGGGGGGGGTCCAGTAACCCCCCCCCCCCCCGGTACTCCGGTATATGCCCGAACTTGCCCGGAACACTTCCGAAGTCCAAACATAGTCATCCAATATATTGATCTTTATGTCTCGACCATTTCGAGACTCCTCGTCATGTCCGTGATCATATCCGGGACTCCGAACTACCTTCGGTACATCAAAACACATAAACTCATAATACCGATCGTCACCGAACTTAAGCGTGCGGACCCTACGGGTTCGAGAACTATGTAGACATGACCGAGACACGTCTCCGGTCAATAACCAATAGCGGAACCTGGATGCTCATATTGGCTCCTACATATTCTACGAAGATCTTTATCAGTCAAACTGCATAACAACATACGTTGTTCCCTTTGTCATCGGTATGTTACTTGCCTGAGATTCGATCGTCGGTATCTCAATACCTAGCTCAATCTCGTTACTGGCAAGTCTCTTTACTCGTTCCATAATGCATTATCCCGCAACTAACTTATTAGTCACATTGCTTGCAAGGCTTATAGTGATATGCATTACCGAGAGGGCCTAGAGATACCTCTCTGATAATCGGAGTGACAAGTCCTAATCTCGATCTATGCCAACTCAACAAGTACCATCGGAAACACCTGTAGAGCACCTTTATAATCACCCAGTTACGTTATTGCATAATCTCATAGTCATAGGAACATGTATAAGTCATGAAGAAAGCAATGGCAGTAAACTAAAACGATCAAGCACTACTAGGGAAAACCCTAGTAGTAGCGCGGGTTTTGAGGCTAGCAGCAGCGTGGGTGGACGCGCTACTAATAAGGTTCTACAGCTAACTCATAGTAGTAGCGCAGCCCTTACCCGCGCTACTACTATTTACGATATCAGCATCGCTTTTTAAGAACGCGCTACTATTACCTAGCTGTAGCGATTTCGCCATCCCTCGCTACTGCTATATCTTTCATCATTTTCCCATTACCCCTTTCCCTTTCAGTTTCCCTTTCAGATACTAGATACTAGGTACTGCTAGTAGATATCAAATTCATAAACCATTACTAGGTAGTACTCCCTTCGTTCCAAATTACTCGTCGTGGTTTTAGTTCAAACCACGACGATTAATTTGGAACGAAGGGAGTACTAGATAACAATTTCATGCATAGTCAACATGCATCCTCAAGCAGTACAAGGTCATATCAACGGCCATCATCATATGCAGTTCTAGATGATATTGACGACGATCATCATATGTAGTTCTAGATGATATAGCCACACACACATATGTAGTTCTAGATGATATAGCCACACACACATATGTAGTTCTAGATGATATCGAAGACAATCATCATCCTTAAGCCTGGGCGGTTGGTGTTCCTGATAGTAATTAGGATGGCCTGTCCAACACGAAGATTC
Source organism: Triticum aestivum (assembly GCF_018294505.1). Lineage (NCBI taxonomy): Eukaryota > Viridiplantae > Streptophyta > Magnoliopsida > Poales > Poaceae > Triticum > Triticum aestivum. Next base: position 270,979,739 of record NC_057807.1, on the reverse strand, counting down.
TTGCCATCGAGGAATTTCTTCCACCCAACCGAGTTTAAGTGTGTGCGACCGTCCGTGTCCACGCGGTAAGTACAGGTTGTGACGGAGCCCCTTGCAGTAAGGCGTAGTCCAGCCGAGCCTTCTTCATCTGGCTCGATACCATAACTCACAGATATGCTCTTTGCCAATTTCTGAATAAGAAAAATATATCAATTAATAAATAGCCTCGCAAATAAGTACATATGGATTATCTACACTATTAATAGTTTCGTTAGATTCTACACTAATAAGCATGTGATCGAACTCTACACTAAAACATATCATCAACTAGATTCCACACAACATACCATATCATTGGACTGTACACTAAGTAATTCATCGGATAATTTGCATTTGTAAGTATAACATACCATATCATGTCGATCAACCATGGTATTTGTCAAGCGAGTCACGAATGGCACCCCGACAAAGTCAACACGTGGCGGAATTATGTCCCACAGGTTGAACACCTCCTCCTCACTCAGTCTTGTTCTTTGAGCTATGATGGCTTCATGAAGTGGGTCCTCATCATCTTCATCGAGTGGGTCCTCATTATCTTCATCATCTTCATCATCTTTGTCATCTTCATCATCTTCCACCAGGTTGAGATAAATGACAGCTAGCTTGGGTCTTTCTGCTCGGAAGGAGAAGCTGATCAACTCACCACCAGTAAGACGCATGCGAGCGACGAAACGGGCCCATCCATCTCCTCCAATCTGCGACATTGCATCCTTTCTCGACCTCCATAGTGTACGGCCCCCTAGGAGCCTCAAATGTCACAGTGTCTCCTGTCAGCTTGTTGAATTTCAACCTCACATTGCATGGGACGATCTGTGTAAAATAAGCAAAATGACACAATGCAGTAATGCCAACACTAAAAACAAAATAGTTATTACATTTCATCTAATTTCTTACCGCCGCATGACGAAAACTCGGCTGGAAGTAGATGCCGAACAGCTTGCCAGTTGCAAGGCTGCTGGCGCATCTTGACTTGCACAGTCGACATAGTGGTGGTGGTGGTGGCGCCATTTTTCCTAAAGCAATATGAGCAAAGGATTAACGATCAACTAAATCAAAATGTTCTAAGTCAACTAAATCAACTAGCCTACTAAATCAACTAAATCAAAATGTTCTAAATCAACTAAATCAACTAGCCTACTAAATCAACTAAATCAAAATGTTCTAAATCAACTAATTAAATGAACTACCCTACTAAATCAACTAAATCAAAATGTTCTAAGTCAACTAAATCAACTAAATGAACTAGCCTATTAAATCAACTAAATCAAAATGTTCTAAGTCAACTAAATCAACTAAATGAACTAGCCTATTAAATCAACTAAATCAAAATGTTCTAAGTCAACTAAATCAACTAGCCTACTAAATCAACTAAATCATATATACTAAATCAAAATGTTGCATATGAACTAGCCTAGCTACTAAATCAAAATTTAGCGGGCAGGAGGGAGAAGGAGGGGCGACTCGAGGAGGGAGAAGAGAGTAGGATGGAGGAGGAGGCGGAACGAGGAGGGGCCGGCCGGCGCGGCCAGTGGAGGGAGGACGGAGGAGGAAGGCGGAGCAAGGAGGGGCCGGCCAGCGGCGAGTGGAGAGGGAGGATGGAGGAGGAGGCCGGTACCGAGTCCAGCAAGGAGGAGGAGGTGACGGCGGCGCAGACGGAGGAGGGGCGACGGGGGTGGACCGGCACAGGGGATTGAGAGGGGATCCAGTGAGCTAGTGTGTGACTGTGTGAGTGGATCGGATAGAGGAGATGGGGCTAAACTTTTGTAGTAAATTTAGCAGTAGCGCTTATTGCAGAAATGCGCTGCTACTATGCTACGTAGCAGTAGCGACCGTCGTTATAACGCGTTGCTGCTATAACTAGCCTCGTGGCGACCTCGTGGGAATTATAGCAGTAGCGCTTCTTTGAGCGGGCGCGCTACTGCTATATTGGTTTCAGCAACGAGTTACTCCCGAGCACGCTACTGCTAATTAGCAGCAGCGCCTTATTTTAAAGCGCGCTGCTGATAAGATTCTGTGTATAGGCTTTTCCCTAGTAGTGAAGTGCTAAGCTAACAGAATGGGTCAAGTCAATCACATCATTCTCCTAATGATGTGATCTCGTTTATCAAATGACAACTCATGTCTATGGTTAGGAAACCTTAACCATCTTTGGTTAACGAGCTAGTCAAGTAGAGGCATACTAGTGACATTATATTGTCTATGTATTCACACATGTGTTATGTTTCCGTTTAATACAATTCTAGCATGAATAATAAACATTTATCATGAAATAAGGAAATAAATAATGACTTTATTATTGCCTCTAGGGCATATTTCCTTCAGTCTCCCACTTGCACTAGAGTCAATAATCTAGATTACATAGTAATGATTCTAACACCCATGGAGTCTTGGTGCTGATCATGTTTTGCTCGTGAGAGAGTCTTAGTCAACGGGTCAGCAACATTCAGATCTGTATGTATCTTGCTGATCTCTATGTCTCCCACCTGGACTTGGTCACAGATGGAATTGAAGCGTCTCTTGATGTGCTTGGTTCTCTTGTGAAATCTGGATTCCTTTGCCAAGGCAATTGCACCAGTATTGTCACAAAAGATTTTCATTGGACCCGATGCACTAGGTATGACACCTAGATCGGATATCAATTCCTTCATTTGCTGCTTTCGAAGCAGCTATGTACTCCGCTTCACACGTAGATCCCGCCACGATGCTTTGTTTAGAACTGCACCAACTGACAGCTCCACCGTTCAATATAAACATGTATCCGTTTTGCGATTTAGAATCGTCCGGATCAGTGTCAAAGCTTGCATCGACGTAACCATTTACAACGAGCTCTTTGTCACCTCCATAAACGAGAAACATATCCTTAGTCCTTTTCAGGTATTTCAGGATGTTCTTGACCGCTATCCAGTGATCCACTCCTGGATTACTTTGGTACCTCCCTGCTAAACTAATAGCAAGGCACACATCAGGTATGGTACACAACATTGCATACATGATAGAGCCTATGGCTGAAGCATAGGGAACATTTTTCATTTTCTCTCTATCTTCTGCAGTGGTCGGGCATTGAGTCTGGCTCAAATTCACACCTTGTAACACAGGCAAGAACCCTTTATTTGCTTGATCCATTTTGAACTTTTTCAAAACTTTGTCAAGGTATGTGCTTTGTGAAAGTCCAATTAAGCGTCTTGATCTATCTCAATAGATCTTGATGCCCAATATGTATGCAGCTTCACCGAGGTCTTTCATTGAAAAACTCTTATTCAAGTATCCTTTTATGCTATCCAGAAATTCTATATCGTTTCCAATCAACAATATGTCATCCACATATAGTATTAGAAATGCTACAGAGCTCCCACTCACTTTCTTGTAAATACAGGCTTCTCCAAAACTCTGTATAAAACCATATGCTTTGATCACACTATCAAAACGTTTATTCCAACTCCGACAGGCTTGCACCAGTCCATAAATGGATCGCTGGAGCTTGCACACTTTGTTAGCACCTTTCGGATCAACGAAACCTTCTGGTTGCATCATATATAACACTTCTTCTAGAAATTCATTCAGGAATGCAGTTTTGACATCTATTTGCCAAATTTCATAATCATAAAATGCGGCAATTGCTAACATGATCCGGACAGTCTTAAGCATCGCTACGGGTGAGAAAGTCTCATCGTAGTCAACCCTTGAACTTGTCGAAAACCTTTTGCAACAAGTCGAGCTTTGTAGACAGAAACATTACCGTCAGCGTCAGTCTTCTTCTTGAAAATCCATTTATTCTCTATGGCTTGCCGATCATCGGCAAGTCAACCAAAGTCCACACTTTGTTCTCATACATGGATCCCATCTCAGATTTCAGGGCCTCAAGCCATTTTGCGGAATCTGGGCTCACCATCGCTTCTTCATAGTTCGTAGGTTTTCCATGGTCAAGTAACATGACTTCCAGAATAGGATTACCATACCACTCTGGTGCGGATCTTACTATGGTTGATCTACGAGGTTCGGTAGTAACTTGATCTGAAGTCTCATGATCAACATCATTAGCTTCCTCACTAATTGGTGTAGGTGTCACAAGAACCGGTTTCTGTGATGAACCACTTTCCAGTAACGGAGCAGGTATGGTTACCTCATCAAGTTCTACTTTCCTCCCACTCACTTCTTTTGAGAGAAACTCCTTCTCTAGAAAGGATCCAAATTTAGCAACAAATGTCTTGCCTTCGAATCTGTGATAGAAGGTGTACCGAACAGTCTCCTTTGGGTATCCTATGAAGACACATTTCTCCGATTTGGGTTCGAGCTTATCAGGTTGAAGTTTTTTCACATAAGCATCGCAGCCCCAAACTTTAAGAAACGACAACTTTGGTTTCATGCCAAACCACAGTTCATAAGGCGTCGTCTCAACAGATTTCGATGGTGCCCTATTTAACGTGAATGCAGCCGTCTCTAAAGTATAACCCCAAATCGATAGCGGTAAATCAGTAAGAGACAACATAGATCGCACCATATCTAGTAAAGTATGATTACGATGTTCAGACACACCATTACACTGTGGTGTTCCGGGTGGTGTGATTTGCGAAACTATTCCCCATTGTTTCAAATGAAGACCAAACTCGTAACTCAAATATTCTCCTCCATGATCAGATCGTAGAAACTTTATTTTCTTGTTACAATGATTTTCCACTTTACTCTGAAATTCTTTGAACTTTTCAAATGTTTCAGACTTATGTTTCATTAAGTAGATATACCCATATCTGCTCAAATCATCTGTGAAGGTGAGAAAATAACGATACCTGCCGCGAGCGTCAACATTCATTGGACCACATACATCAGTATGTATGATCTCCAACAAATCCGTTGCTCGCTCCATTGTTCTGGAGAACGGCGTTTTAGTCATCTTGCCCATGGGGCATGGTTCGCAAGTACCAAGTGATTCATAATCAAGTGATTCCAAAAGTCCATCAGTATGGAGTTTCTTCATGCGCTTTACACCAATATGACCTAAACGGTAGTGCCACAAATAAGTTGCACTATCATTATCAACTCTGCATCTTTTGGTTTCAATATTATGAATATGTGTATCACTACTATCGAGATTTAATATAAATAGACCACTCTTCAAGGGTGCATGACCATAAAAGATATTACTCATATAAAGAGAACAACCATTATTCTCTGATTTAAATGAATAACCGTCTCGCATCAAACAAGATCCAGATATAATGTTCATGCTCAACGCTGGCACCAAATAACAATTATTCAGGTCTAAAAGTAACCATGAAGGTAGATGTAGACGTAGTGTGCCAACCGCGATCACATCGACTTTGGAAACTATTTCCCACGCGCATCATCACCTCGTCCTTAACCAATCTTCGCTTAATCCGTAGTCCGTGTTTCGAGTTGCAAATATTAGCAACAGAACCAGTATCAAATACCCAGGTGCTACTGCGAGCATTAGTAAGGTGCACATCAATAACATGTATACCACATATACCTTTATTCACCTTGCCATCCTTCTTATCCGCCAAATACTTGGGGCAGTTCCGCTTCCAGTGACCAGTCTGTTTGCGGTAGAAGCACTCAGTCTCAGGTTTAGGTCCAGACTTGGGTTTCTTCTCCTGAGCGACAACTTGTTTGTCGTTCTTCTTGAAGTTCCCCTTCTTCTTCCCTTTACCCTTTTTCTTGAAACTGGTGGTCTTGCTGACCATCAACACTTGATGCTCCTTCTTGATTTCTACCTCTGCATCCTTTAGCATTGCGAAGAGCTCACGAATAGTCTTTTCCACCCCTTGCATATTATAGTTCATCACGAAGCTCTTGTAGCTTGGTGGCAGTGATTGAAGAATTCCGTCAATGACACTATCATTAGGAAGATTAACTCCCAGTTGCATCAAGTGATTATTATACCCAGACATTTTGAGTATATGTTCACTGACAGAACTATTCTCCTCCATCTTGCAGCTATAGAACTTATTAGAGACTTCACATCTCTCAATCCGGGCATTTGCTTGAAATATTAACTTCAACTCCTAGAACATCTCATATGCTCCATGATGTTCAAAACGTCATTGAAGTCCCGGTTCTAAGCCGTAAAGCATGGCACACTGAACTATCGAGTAGTCATCAGCTTTGCTCTACCAGATGTTCGCAACGTCTGCAATTGCATCTGCAGTAGGCCTGGCACCCAGCGGTGCTTCCAGGACGTAATTCTTCTATGCAGCAATGAGGATAATCCTCAAGTTACGGACCCAGTCCGTGTAATTGCTACCATCATCTTTCAACTTTGCTTTCTCAAGGAACACATTAAAATTCAACGGAACGACAACATGGGCCATCTATCTACAACAACATAGACAAGCAAAAATACTATCAGGTACTAAGTTCATGATAAATTAAAGTTCAATTAATCATATTACTTAAGAACTCCCACTTAGACAGACATCTCTCTAATCATCTAAGTGATCACGTGATCCAAATCAACTAAACCATGTCTGATCATCACGTGAGATGGAGTATTTTTCAATGGTGAACATCACTATGTTGATCATATCTACTATATGATTCACGCTCGACCTTTCGGTCTCAGTGTTCCGAGGCCATATCTGCATATGCTAGGCTCGTCAAGTTTAACCTGAGTATTCTGCATGTGCAAAACTGTCTTACACCCGTTGTATTTGAACGTATAGCTTATCACACCTGATCATCACGTGGTGTCTCGGCACGAAGAACTTTCGCAACGGTGCATACTCAGGGAGAACACTTATACCTTGAAATTTAGTGAGAGATCATCTTATAATGCTGCCGTCAATCAAAGCAAAATAAGATGCATAAAAGATAAACATCACATGCAATCAATATAAGCGATATGATATGGCCATCATCATCTTGTGCCTTTGATCTCCATCTCCAAAGCACCGTCATGATCACCATCGTCACCGGTGTGACCCCTTTGTCTCCATCGTAGTATCATTGTCGTCTCGCCAACTATTGCTTCTACGACTATTGCTACCGCTTAGTGATAAAGTAAAGCAATTACAGGCCGATTGCATTGCATACAATAAAGCGACAACCATATGGCTCATGCCAGTTTCCGATAACTCTGTTACAAAACATGATCATCTCATACAATAAAATTTAGCATCATGTATTGACCATATCACATCACAACATGCCCTGCAAAAACAAGTTAGATGTCCTCTACTTTGTTGTTGCAAGTTTTACGTGGCTGCTATGGGCTGAGCAAGAACCGTTCTTACCTACGCATCAAAACCACAATGATATTTTGTCAAGTTAGTGCTATTTTAACCTTCGCAAGGACCGGGCGTAGCCACACTCGGTTCAACTAAAGTTGGAGAAACTGACACCCGCCAGCCACCTGTGTGCAAAGCACGTCGGTAGAACCAGTCTCGCGTAAGCGTATGCGTAATGTTCGTCCGGGCCGCTTCATCCAACAATACCGTTGAACCAAAGTATGACATGCTGGTAAGCAGTATGACTTGTATCGCCCACAACTCACTTGTGTTTTACTCGTGCATATAACATCTACGCATAAACCTGGCTCGGATGCCACTGTTGGGGAACGTAGTAATTTCAAATTTTTTCCTATGCACACGCAAGATCATGGTGATGCATAGCAACGAGAGGGCAGAGTGTCGTCCACGTACCCTCATAGACTGTAAGCGGAAGCGTTATAACAGCGCGGTTGATGTAGTCGTATGTCTTCACGATCGACCGATCCAAGTACCGAACGTACGACACCTCCGCGATCTGCCCACGTTCAGCTCGGTGACGTCCCACGAACTCACGATCCAGTAGAGCTTCGAGGGAGTTCCGTCAGCACGACGACGTGATGACGGTGTTGATGAAGCTACCGACGCAGGGCTTCGCCTAAGCACCGCTACGATATGACCGAGGTGGATTATGGTGGAGGGGGGCACCGCACACTGCTAAAGATCAATGATCAACTTGTGTGTCTTGGGGTGCCCCCCGCCCCCGTATATAAAGGAGCTAGGGGGAGGCGGCCGGCCAGGAGGAGGGCGCGCCAAGGGGGTGGGAGTAGGACTCCTCCTTTCCTAGTAGGAGTAGGAGAAGGGGGAAGGAAAGGGGGCGCCGCCCCCCCTCCTTGTCCAATTCGGACTAGAGGGGGAGGGGGCGTGCGGCCTGCCCTGGCCGCCCCTCCTCTTCTCCACTAAGGCCCAATAGGCCCATTACACTCCCCGGGGGGGTTCCAGTAACCCCCCGGTACTCCGGTATATGCCCGAACTTGCCCGAAACACTTCCGAAGTCCAAACATAGTCATCCAATATATCGATCTTTATGTCTCGACCATTTCGAGACTCCTCATCATGTCTGTGATCATATCCGGGACTCTGAACTACCTTCGGTACATCAAAACACATAAACTCATAATACCGATCGTCACCGAACGTTAAGCATGCGGACCCTACGGGTTCGAGAACTATGTAGACATGACCGAGACACGTCTCCGGTCAATAACCAATAGCAGAACCTGGATGCTCATATTGGCTCCTACATATTCTACGAAGATCTTTATCGATCAAACTACATAACAACATACGTTGTTCCCTTTGTCATCGGTATGTTACTTGCCTGAGATTCGATCGTCGGTATCTCAATACCTAGCTCAATCTCATTACCGGCAAGTCTCTTTACTCGTTCCGTAATGCATTATCCCGCAACTAACTTATTAGTCACATTGCTTGCAAGGCTTATAGTGATATGCATTACCGAGAGGGCCTAGATATACCTCTCTGATAATCGGAGTGACAAGTCCTAATCTCGATCTATGCCAACTCAACAAGTACCATCGGAAACACCTGTAGAGCACCTTTATAATCACCCAGTTACGTTGTGACGTTTGGTAGTAAACAAAGTGTTCCTCCGGTAATCGGGAGTTGCATAATCTCATAGTCATAGGAACATGTATAAGTCATGAAGAAAGCAATAGCAATAAACTAAAACAATCAAGTGCTAAGCTAACAGAATGGGTCAAGTCAATCACATCATTCTCCTAATGATGTGATCCCATTTATCAAATGACAACTCATGTCCATGGTTAGGAAACCTTAACCATCTTTGATTAACGAGCTAGTCAAGTAGAGGCATACTAGTGACACTATATTGTCTATGTATTCACACATGTATTATGTTTCCGTTTAATACAATTCTAGCATGAATAATAAACACATGAAATAAGGAAATAAATAATAACTTTATTATTGCCTCTAGGGCATATTTCCTTCATGTCGCTCCGGCTGTTTGTCGTGGAGGGGCGCCCCTACATCTCGCTTTTGAGTTCTTCTTTCGACTCGGTTGAGGGGCGTGCGAGATGGGCCGGCCCGCATCCGACAGGTCCTAACCTCGTTTTTTATGTTTTATGTTTTCATTTTCGATTTATTTTTGTGCTTCTGTATATACTTTAAATATTCTATCACTCTCTCTCTCTCTATATATATATATATATATATATACATATATATATGGGTCTTTTACATCTGTGTCCCTAACTCGAACCCACTACTCATATTTGCCCCTAATTTCAAAGCATGCTCAAATTTACCCCTCTGCCATTAGTTCACCTTATAAAAATGCCCTTCCGTTCCGTCACCGTCCAGTCAAAGGGCTTTGACCGTCTACGGGGCGTTTATTGGACATTTTTCCCCTGCCTCCATGTATCACTTACATGTGGGACCCGCTCAAGAAAAAATAAAAATAAAAAACTCTTTCTCTCACCTCCTCTCTCTAACACACTTACATGTGGCCCCTTCACGGTGTCTCTCTCACCTCCCACCTCTCTTCCCCTACCTCATGACCACTCTCTCACACTTCCGGCGAGCGCCGGCTGCCCAAGGACCGTGCGCCGCCGCCACTAGCTCCCCACGCGCCGCACCCCTTCCTCCACACCTTCCCCTCTCCCTCCCTCCCTCCCTCCCTCTCCCTCCCTCTCCCTTCCTCCCTGTGCAGAGCGCCACCGTCCCTGCTGCCTTCGTACCAACGGCAACCCCAAGCGCCACCACCTCGCTAGGAAGCTTGTACGAGATGCCCTCGCCCTCCCAGCTTACGAATTCGACTAGAGAAACTCAGGACCGAGTGCCACAATGCATCTTCCCCGCCTCCGATCTCGAATAGCCGCCACCGATTCAACGCCATTGAAGCTCCCTGGCCGACCCCTTACGTTCCCCGAGCATCCTGAGGTACCTCGAAAGATGTGAGCGTCCTCTATAGAAGGCCTCGTGACCTCCGGTCATCTTCCCTGCGAGCTCCGAGCACTACCATGGCCGCCGTCGTTGAAGTACACACTTCAGTCTTCCTCGAGCCCCAGCAGCATCGCCATCGTGCCCCTAGTCATATCCTTAGTCTCGCACACCCTGTTAGCCTCTCCCTCTTGCACAGTAGCTCGCTCGCTTGCGCCGCCCAGAGTCGCCGCGGGAACGGTCTTCGCCATCAGCTCCGGTGACCATATGGTCTTAAGACACCATATATGGATGCGGTCGAGCCAAGACTATCGTGTGGTTCCCTCAGCCGGCCTCCCCGAAGCCTCCCGGCGTGCCTCCGCCACGAGATTTGGTCGCCGCCGGGAACCCTCAAAGGAATTAGTTTAGGTGCACATTAGTTTAATTTAATATAAACGAGAATATTCAGCATAGGAGTTGACAAGAAAATAATTGAACAATGACATGTGGGCCCTATACAGAGTTTGACCGGTCCATATCTAGTTTTATTTTTATTTTTATTAGTTGGGACCCACGTGTAAGTGAGAGATAGAGGGGTCAGAGAAAGTGTTTTTTCTTTTTCTGTTTTCTTTGAGTGGGTCCCACATGTAAGTGACACACGGAGACAAGGGCAAAATGTCCAGAAAACGTCCGGTAGACGGTCAAAGGCCTTTGACCTAACAGAAACGGCACGGAAGGGCATTTCTATAAGGTCACCTAACGGCGGAGGGGCAAATTTGAGCAAGCTTCGAAACTAGGGGCAAATCTGATTAGGTGGTTCGAGTTAGGGACAGAAATGCAAATAGCCCTATATATATAGGGTGGGTCTATTATGATAAGACCCGCTTAAGACCTTATTCTTCTAACATCGAGGCTTATTCTGCTAACACCCCGAACCAAAAGCAAACAAAACCCACCCCTCCTCCCACTTCCCACCACTCCCCCCGAGCTCGACAACCTCCCTCCCCTGCCCAATCGGCGCCCCACACCATCACCATACCCCCAACTCCCCAAGCCCCGTATTACTCCTCTCGTCGTGTCCTGAAGTCCGTCCGCTCGTGACGGTTGGTGTTGTTTCCAGCGTCTTCGAGGCCACTCGCCACAGTGTTTCTCTGTCGGCTGCATTGCCGCTCGGCACTCAATCCTTCTTTCCAATTCCACCAAAAAGATCCAGATTTGTTCCGTCCCCTCTCAATCCCCAGCAGCAGGTGTGTGATCTAGCATCTCAGGTGGTTCCCCGTCAGAGTATTAGAGCACACATTTAGGCGCGGCGAAGAAGTCCGGTTGGCAAAATCCCCAAATCCAATCCAAGTATTGAGAGGAACCACCAAATCCCGAGCAGCCCAACAGTGGAAGGAAGCAGTGTGTATCCAGCGAGCGCGACAGCAGTGACCGGCGGCACCTGGTGGATCGGCTTTGTCCCGGAGCTGCGGCGCGAGGCGGAGGTACTCCAAGGCGGCTGATAGGGCGGCTTTGGCCCAGAGCTGCGGGTCGCGGCCAGCATGGGCGACGGGATGGCTCCTCAGGTGGATGGGGTGGACGGAAGGTTAAGAAATCTCAAGCTCACAGACGCAGAAAAGAAAAGCATCAAGATAGGGAAGAAACAGTCTTGCTCCCCGGAGGTGAGTAAGCTTCAGGCTGTGGGTAAGCTCTTGTCTGAAAAACCAGCAAAAGCAGAGTATTTAGGAAGAGCGTTAAGTGGTGCTTGGTGCCCTTTCTCTAGGGTGGAATGCAAGGGTCTGGGTAGAAATCGCTTCCTGTTTCAGTTTCATGATGATGTGAGCAAGAACAAAGCAATAAGAGGTGGACCCTGGATGTTTAACAAAGATTTACTGGTGATGGAAGATTTTGTGCCAAGCAAAACTATAGATGACTATGAATTTAAGTCGATTCCTATATGGGTGAGAGCATATGGCATACCAATGGGAATGATGAGCACAGAAACAGGGGAACTAGTGGGTGATCAAATTGGTGAATTTTTGGATGTTGATTTGGACGATAATGGAAGTGCAGTGGGAGTATTTATGCGAATCAAAGTGAAGATGGACATAACAGTCCCTATTATGAGGTTTATAACCATAGAAATAGAAGAAGAACAAGAAGAGGAGCAGGGGCAAGTTTTTGAGGAAATGATGGGAGTTGAAGATATAGAGAATAAGAAGAAGAAAATTGTCTCATTTGAGTATGAGCATCTCCCAGATTTTTGCTACAATTGTGGTATTATTGGTCATACAGAAAGGGCTTGCCCGTCTAGGACTAAAAGAGAAGGTGACAGACAGTTTGGTCCTTGGCTGCGCGCAAGCATGTACAACGGAAGTTCCAGTGATGAACGGAGTAGGAGCTCAAGTGATCGTGGAGACTTTTGGGCTACACATAGTGCAGGTAGCAAGGGGAGTAAACATGGGAGTGACGGTCCATCCTGGAGGAAGAGCCTACCGGCAGGAACGAATGGAGATAAATCAGAAAGACGAGGAGAAGAGAAAGAAGTCACTAGCCCCCTAAAGCCAGTTAAGGATGATATGAATAGAGGGGTAAGGGGCAAGGAGTTGGTGTTTGAGGAAAACAAGCAGCCAAGGGAGATTACAAATTTAAACCTGAGACCTAGTCCTTGCAAAAAGACAGCACATTCTACAGTTTCCGAGTTGGTGTCCCAGGAAAAGGAAATGCCAAAATCTAACTTAGCAGAATTGAAGATTGGCCAGGAAGAAAAGGAGAGGAGCCAGCAGAAGGAAGATGAACATAACGAAGAAAGCAATAGGGGAATCAGGCCAGGTAAAATCCTGAAGCTTGGCACCTTCAAGCGACGTGAAAGAACGAAGGAGAAGCTACAAAAAAATGAGCCCTTTGAGACTATTCTGAAGAAGAGAAATGCTGATATGATGAATGTAGACTTGGAAGCAGAGATACTGAAGAGAGCTAGAATGGAAGTTGATGGCGAGTTAGCAACGCAAGAGGGAAATGAGGGAAACACAAAAACAGATGGAGAGAACGCTGGGCTGCAAGGACAGCCCGGTGAATCAAAATGAAAATAATAGCTTGGAACTGCCGGGGACTGGGGAATGGCCCGGCAGTCCGGGGGCTTCTGGACCTCCAGAAGCAGGAGGACCCCGACATCCTCTTCTTGTCTGAAACCAAAATGGATGAGAGGAGAATGGAGAAATTCAAGTGGATGCTGGGAATGAGCAATATGGTGGTAAGAGACTGCGAAGGAAAAAGTGGAGGACTAGCTTTGTTTTGGAAGAAAGAAATAAGGTTGGAGTTGCACAACTACTCAAGATATCATATTGATGCAGAAGTGATAGAAAAAGATGGTTTCAAATGGCGCTTCACAGGTATTTATGGGGAACCATCTACTGATAGAAGGAAAGTAACTTGGAGGCTCCTGCGCATTCTTAAGCAACAATTGAACCTTCCATGGTTATGTGCAGGCGATTTCAATGAAATATTATTTAACCATGAGAAGAAGGGAGGGCCAGCTAGAGCACAAAGTCAAATGGAGGGATTCCGAATGGCTCTTGATGATTGTGGCCTTAAGGATTTAGGCTATGTAGGAGATAAGTACACCTGGCGCAATCAGAGTTGGGAGGCTAGCTGATACATAAAGGAAAGGCTAGACAGAATGGTAGGTTCGAGAAGTTGGTGTACAAGGTTCCCACACTTTAAAGTGGTGAACGGCGACCCGCGCCATTCAGATCACAGGCCTGTGATTATCCACATAGATGGATCCGTTGGGGCCCAAAGGTTCAGGAAAAGAGCACATAATTTCAGATTCGAAGCAAGATGGCTACAAGAGGAAGATTGTGAGGTCATTGTAAAGAATGCCTGGGCCACAGCAAGGATGAGAGGGGACACTACTACTCAAGGTATGCTAAGCAAGGTTGCAGGCGACTTAAAAAACTGGGATGTCAACATGTTGGGAGATCTTCAGAAAAGAATAAAAAATTTAAAAAAAGACTTGGAAGAAGTGAGAAGGGGCGACATCAGCCAAGACCAAGTTTCAAGAGAACATTTTCTTCAAGAGAAACTGGACCGACTTGAACACCAGCAGGATACTCACTGGAGACAACGAGCCCACGTAAAGTGGCTACAGTCTGGGGACAAAAATACATCATTTTTCCATGCCTTTGCCTTTGAAAGGAAAAGGAGAAACACAATTAAAAAGTTACAGAGGGATGATGGAAGCTGGGCAGAAGGGGAAGATGCACTAAAGGAACATATTGCAAACTACTTTTTGAACATTTTCTCCACCACGGTGACAGGGAGCAACATCGAGGAAGTTATGCATGTTGTACAACCGAGGGTGACTGAGAGCATGAACAATGTTTTGTGTGCTGAGTACACTGAAGAAGAGGTTAAAGCAGCACTAAATGGTATGGGTGACCTCAAAGCCCCGGGTCCCGATGGAATGCCTGCTATTTTTTTCAAAAAGTTTTGGCAAATTGTCGGAGAACAAGTGGTCAAGGAAGTGCTTCATATTCTGAGGGGAGGAAACATGCCAGAGGGCTGGAATGATACACTTATTGTGCTAATCCCGAAAAATAACAATCCAGTGAAGATTAATGATATGAGACCAATAAGCCTATGTAATGTGGTATACAAGCTGGTCTCCAAGGTAATAACGAATAGGCTCAAAATAATTCTTCCTGATATAATCTCGCCTAACCAGAGTGCCTTCGTGCCTGGTCGCCTCATTTCTGATAATACTCTGCTGGCATATGAACTAACACACTTCTTGCAGAGGAAAAGAAATGGCTCAGTAGGTTATGCAGCAATAAAACTAGACATGAGCAAGGCATACGACCGTGTCGAATGGACCTTCTTAAAGGAGATGATGCATAGACTGGGTTTCGATGAAGGGTGGATGAATTTGATAATGAAGTGCATCTCCACTGTCAAATACAAGATTAAAGTGAATGGGGATGTAACCGAAACAATCACACCCCAAAGGGGACTTCGTCAAGGGGATCCACTTTCCCCATATCTGTTTCTACTTTGTGCGGAAGGGTTCTCAGCCATGCTGCACAATGCTGAAAGGAGAGGGTTAATTAGAGGAATTAAAATATGCAGAGGAGCTCCTAGTGTTAGTCACCTACTTTTTGCAGATGATTCTCTGCTGCTAATGGAGGCTAGTGCAAGCAGTGCTCAAGAAGTTGAACGCATTTTGAACATATATGGAAGCTGCTCAGGGCAAATGATAAACAAGGACAAGTCATCCATTTTATTCAGTAAAAATACGAGGCCTTGGCAAAAGGAAGAAATGAAGAGGACATTGAACATTATAACTGAGGGCCTTGCATCAAAATATTTAGGTCTTCCAACATATGTTGGCAAAGCAAAAGCGAAGATGTTTGAATATGTAAAGGAAAGAATATGGAAAAGGATTCAAGGTTGGAAGGAGAAACTACTTTCGAAGGCAGGGAAAGAAATTCTAATAAAAGCCGTGGCACAAGCTATTCCTGTCTACAGCATGGCGTGCTTTGATCTCACCAAGGGCCTATGTGAAGAACTGAGCACCATGATTAATAGGTATTGGTGGAGCCAAATGGATAAGGAAAATAAAGTGCATTGGGTCAGCTGGGAGAGGCTTACTAGATCAAAAAGAAATGGAGGCTTGGGATTTAGGGATCTACATGCGTTCAATCTGGCAATGCTGGCAAGACAAGCATGGAGGCTGCTCCAAAACCCCTCCTCTCTTTGTGCCCAGGTTCTTTCAAGTAGATACTACCCAGGATGTTCAATTCTGCGGGCGAGACCAAGTAGTGGCATTTCTTATGCATGGCGCAGCATACTAAAGGGTGTTGAGCTGCTGAGAAAAGGAATCATATGGAGAGTTGGGAATGGCAAGGATATTGACATATGGAGTGACCCATGGATTCCGAGAGGTAACACCAGAAGGGTCGTCTCCCATAGGGGCAATAATTTGATAACTAAAGTCAGTGAGCTAATTAACCCAATCACCAACAAATGGGACGAAGAACTAGTGAGGCAAACTTTTACCCCGGAAGATACAAAGTGTATCCTTCAGATCCCAATCCAAGATCATCTCGAGGACTTCACGGCATGGCACTATGATAAAAAGGTATATTTTCAGTAAAATCTGCATACAAAGTAGCAATAGATTGTGCAGCTCGAGAATCTCTCTCAGGTCTAACATCTACCTCAAGTGCAGCTGAAGAAGATGGTGGATTTGACTGGCTTAAACTATGGACAATGCCCCTCCCAAACAAAGTGCTCCATTTTTTATGGAGGCTAGCAACCAATAGCTTACCATTGCGAACAAAGCTACAAAACAGAGGTATGGAAGTTGACACTCGTTGCCCTATTTGTTATAGATTGGATGAGGATGGGGGGCACTGTTTCATCAAATGCAAGAAAGTAAGAGAAATATGGAGAATGGCTCAACTCGAGCATGTTAGGCTGCAGCTAATCCCCTGTGTTAATGCTTTAAACTTCATCGAAGAAATTATTAATTTGAGGGAGGAGATCAAGTTAAAAACATGTTTATTACTTTGGCTTTGGTGGCATGAAAGAAACAATGCAAATAAAGGGAAGGCCATTAAACCATCGAATGAAATTTGCTCTTCTATTGATTATCACTTTATAAATGTCATGAAGGTACAGGAGAAAGGGAAGGGGATAGCCCAACAGCCAAAGCAAAAGTGGACAAGACCAGCTTCAGGAATATTGAAGATCAACACTGATGCAGCTTTTCACAGGATTTCCAATGATGGAGGTTGGGGATTTATCATTAGAAATGATCAAGGTATAGCTGTAGCTGCAGGTGCTGGCAAACTGGAACATATGGCTGATGCTTTCCAATCTGAAGCAGTGGCTATGTTGTATGCAATAAACATTGCTAGCCAAATGGGCTGTGATAGAGTGATGTTTGAAACAGATTCTACACAGTTAAGAAGGGCTGTGTCTACTGAGGAATATGACCTGTCTGCACTAGGGGCCATTTTCAGAGAGATTAAATTTCAGTTACATGTAGGTTTTTCAGATGTATGTGTTGTAAACTGTTCACGAACATGTAACCGAATGGCGCATAGGCTAGCAGCGTTTGGAGCAACATTAAACTCTGGTGCATGTATTACTTGGCTGGGACAATTCCCAGAGTTTGTTCAGAACCTTGTAGCTGGGGACTTGCCCAGCAATGATATGTAGGAGGAATGCAATCTGTGTTCCGTTTCAAAAAAAAAAAAAAAAAACTCCCCAAGCCCCGTCGCCCACAACCCCTCCGGAGAGCCGGTGACCGCGGGGCGGACCCGACAACCGCGGCGCCCCACCCCACCACCACCACCACCCACCCCTGCCCCTCCTCCGCCCCACATGCCTCCCCTGACCCGCCTTCCTATCCCGCCCACCGCCGCCGCACAGGGCCATGGCCCTCGCCCAGCCAACTACCTCCGGCGGCCATGCCCTGCCCGGCAACCACCGGATCCGGTGGGATCCCGCTCCACCTCCCCTCATCTATCGCCTTTCACCATGCCGTCGCGCCGGACGGATGGAAGGTATCCGATGGAGCGCCATCTTCCTCCAGCGCCAGCTCCCTCCCATGGCCGGCCCGATATGGGCTGGATCTCTTCTCCTAGGACGGCGACGATGTGCCAGGAGATACACGGTGGCTACGGTAGCAGGGATCGTGCGTCCAGTCTGGCGCCCGTGGATGTGCAGCTCGGCTGTGTGAGATGCGGTTGTGGGTGTTAATGTCAAGCAGTTCATGGGCACGCCGGTGATGACAACAGCAACGGCTCCGCTTCCAGCGAGCTCAACCGGTCGTCCGCCGGCGGGATCCTCAGGTGAGCACCGCCCCTGTTCCCCTGTTACAACAATAGGAGGACATCGTGCAGTTCGTTAACTCCTGGCCCGCGATTACCCTGTCTTCTCCGTGACTCGCCGGCATAGTGCCCCGCTGGCGCACGGGCCACCCAACCCCACAGCACCCACTCCTCCGATGGCAACCACCACCCCGACTCCTTGGATCCTCCTCCCTAGTGCTCACCCGCCGAACACCACATCTTCCTGACCCCATCTCGTTTCCTGTGTGCAGTTCGGCGGTGCGTAGATGTACAGTGCGGTGGAGCTGACAAAAACGACGAGGAGTACGATGGTGTGTGACTTGTGGTTCGCGGGTACTGGTGACCCCCATCTTGCCAAGATCCATCCGCCGCCCCTTCCCTTCCCTCCCTCCTAGGTGTGCAGAACGGTTTCCGTTCAGTGCACTGTGAATTCAGTGCAGTAAAATTTCTAATGCAGCTCGTTAATTCCTCTTTGCAGTTTGTTTGGTGCCCCCGGCATGAGGTTCAGCCAACTTATCTTCTTGTAGTTCGAAAACTGGTCTACAAACGAAAAGGCATGCATGATTTGTGGACGACTAAGGATTTTACCTGTGTGCAGCTCTATTTGCAGTACTTGCGCCTCGACTGTGGAGTTCGCCTGGCATTTTCGTTCAGTCCACTGTGTAAAAAATGAACTAGATGTCTCCGCGGCCTGCAGTGAGACAATCCACTTTTGTTGTTGATTTTGATGAATTTAGTGCAGTAAAATCTCAAATTAGTATGCTTTGCGGCTTGTTTGAGCACAGTGAAGAACCACCTCAAGAAATTCAGAATCCCAGTCAACTTGTCAGCGCGGAGAGAAAAAACGGCGTCAACAACAACACAAATGCAGATCCAGGGGTGGCCGAAGCTGGAGTGGAGTTGCTCTCCTCCATGGCGCTCCACCTCGGTGGCTGTGCGGGTCATAGGAGTTTTTTTTTTCTTTTTTTGGATTTTGGATGTGCAGTGCACACGGATCATGCGAGCAGTGCACCCGGATCACGCGAGGAGTTAATTGCAGCGTGATTACAGTTTTGGTGGCGCGGGCAGCATTTTTTTCTTTTATTTTTATAGAAAAAGTTTCATCTAGCCAGCCTTTTTTTATTTCGAATATGCAGTTCAGTGGCATGGTGTAGTTTGCAGGTGCAGTACGCCACTGGGGTGTGATCTAGTACGTCACGGCTAGTGCTCAATTGTCGTTCAGCTGGTGACATTGTGGATTTTGTGTGTATGGCTGTGTGTGTGGCTGTTTAAAAACAATGAAAAGATATAGAGTATATGTTTTGAAGCTCACTTTGTTCTCCCACGTGGTTCACTATAATAAAACTCCTCCATTGTTCACTATATCAAATGCAACGCTGCAGTGTGTTTGGCCCTCCGTTGTGGTTCACTTTTGAGAGTGATGGTGTTCACATGCACAAAGCATGGAAGTGTGAAAAAATTAGCGAAACAAAAAATAGTAATGTGGTTCACTTCCATGTATGTCGAGGTTCATTTGCACTCGTCTCTGCGGTCCACTCTTGTTTATAAAAAAATGTTTAAAAAAAGAAAACAAAAACTCGTTCGAGAAAATTTACGTCCAACAAAGGGAAATCATGAAGTTTGCTTGACTTGCTTGACTTTCTGATGCAGTGCGGTTTTTCGTTCGAAGCAGTGCGTTCTTTCATAAAAAATGACGACAAAAACTCACAAAAGCTCATCTGAGAAAATTTACGCCCGACAAAAAATCATGAAGTTCGCTTGACTCTTTGATGTAGTGCGCTTTTCCGTCTAAAAGCAGTGCGGTTTTCTTCCTCGTCTTCAAAAATTTACGTCCCACAAAAAGGAAACCATGCAGTTCTCTTGCCCGTCTAATGCAGTGCGGCTTTTCGTCCGATGCAGTGCGGTTTTCAGTCGGATGAAGTACGCACGTTGATTTGGGTGTCGCGAAAAACAGAGTGTCCGTATTTTGGTAAATTTAAAACTGCTCTTAAACCGTAACGAATTAGAGAGAGTGTTCTACATGAAAAAGTTGTGCCTCGTCGATACCTTTCCGACGGCGTATCGTTCCGAGCAGCGGTTTGTAAAAATTTCGCGAAAAACTGCAGCTGTCACTCGTCGCCCGCCACATGATTTTCAAAATTAACTAAAAACTATAAGGAATCTAAAAAACATTGCAACATATGAAAGTTGTGTCTCGTCCAAAGCTTTTCAACGATATATTACGCGCCTTGTTTCGACAAACGGTTAAAAAACTAGAGCGAAAACAATACTGAAAATTTGAAAAAATTTGAAAAACATAATTCCGCGATTTAGTAAATTCTAAACTGCCTTTAAACCGTAACGAATTAGAGAAAATAATAGATATGAAAAAGATGCGCATCAACGATATATTTTCAACGGTGTATTATTTGCTTCGTTCCGACGAGCGGTTTAGAAGAAATCGCGAATAAACGCTCGCTGCCACTCGTCATGGGCCACACCATTTTTAAAACTGCTCTTAAACCATGAGGAATCTCAAAAAGTGTTCAACATGGCGAAGTTGTGCCTAATCCATAGCTTTTCAACGGTATATTCACGCCTTGTTCCGATAAACGGTTAAAAAACTAGAGCAAAAACAGTACCGAAAAATCAACGCGTGCAGTTTTTTCCGACGGGAAGTTCACTCGTGTGAGTGTTGCAGCACACTTGGTTCAAACAATGAGTGCACTTGCGTTGAGCGTGCAGTGCGGAAGTGTTATCAGATAAGTTATTCTGCTAATTATATATATATATATATATATAAAGTTTTAATCATGTTGAACAAGATGTAAAAAATGTTGAACGTGTATAGTAAAAATGTGGATCATGTTTTAGAAAAATGATAAATTTTTGTATCATGTATATAAAAGTTTTAATCGGGAATTTGGCAAAGAAAATGAACAAGTATTTGGAAAAGGTTAATAAATCATTTCTGAAATGTTTAAATGTGAATAAAAAATATTGACAATGTAATAAAAAATGATGAATTTTTTTGATCATGTATGTAAAAGTGTTAATCAAGCGTTTGAAGAAATGTTGACCATGTATTCAAAAATATTAATCCTTTTGTATGAAAATGTTAACCAAGCATATTAAATAATTTATGGATAAAATGTGGACCATGTCTTAAAAAATGTTCATCTTATAAGTGATCATCAAACATTTAAAATGTTAAAATATGAACAAACAAAATGTTGATCATATATTTTAATTTTTAGAATTTCTATTGTAAATATGTCAAACATGTAAAATGTTGTTGACATATAAAAAAAAAATGTAAAATGTAAAACCAAAAAAGAAACTAAGAAAACCAAGAAAATTAAAACCATAAAATAAACAAAATGATCCAAAGAATAAATAAATTGAAAAATAAAAGTGAAAAAACAAATGCAAAAATGAAAAAAAAGAAGAAACTAACCTGAGAAAACCGGCTCTAGTTACCTCAAGAAGGACGCCCCCACTACTAGTTGTGAACACCGCGCGCCGGAGTAGCTAGCAGCACCGGTCTTCTTTCAGGAGGTACTTGGATCATGTTCTTAAAAGTTCGAAAATTGATTACAAATTTTAAAATGTTTGGAATTGCAAAAAAATCTTTCAGATTAAAAAAATCATGAATCTTGAAACAATGTTTTTGGATTTAAAAATACTTCAAAATTCAAAAATTGTTTCCAAATTTGAGAAATGCCCTGTGATTTCAAAATATGTTCATGAATTGGAAAATGTTCCTAGATTCCAAAAAAATGTTCTTTGGTTTTGAAAATGTCTTTAATTTGGTAATTGTTCCTGTAATAATCTAAAATTCTTCCAAATTTTCTAAAAAACGTTCAGGAATGTGAAAAATATTCTCAGATTTCATTTTTATCTTGAATTTGAAAATTGTTCCTGTATTTCATAAAATTTTCACGTATTATATTTTTTTATCTATAAAATTGTGCATGATTTTAAAAAAAGTTCATGAAAACCGTCCATGAATTCGAAAAAATGTTTGTGCCTTTAAAAAATTATGAATAAAAAAAATCATGAATTTGGAAAGAATCAAGAATTATAGAAAGTTCATGAGTTTGAAAAATAAGAAAGGAAAAATATGGAAAAAGAGAAATGAAAAAGCAAAAAAGAAAGGAAAAACAAAACAAGAAGCAATGAAAAACTGGTTCATGGAGGAAAGTCAAATTGGGTCGGCTCATATAGAACAGACGCTGCGCGGGGGGGGGGGGGGGGGGGGGGGGGGGTACGCAGTCAATAGGGAGTGCTCCTATTTGCCGCTCGCGTGCAGCAAATCGTCGGGAGTGCTCCTGTTTGCCGCTCGTGTGCGGCAAATCATCAAGCCTTCGCTGAACGAGCGTGAATACGGGCCGGTCCATTCGCTGGCTCAAACATAATATAAGTAAAAATGGAAGGGAAAAGTTGGAGTCGAACCTCCAAACCATTTGATCGACATCAGCGTTCGTAGCCCGTCAACCTATCGAGGGCTGGTTGCCAATTTACAATGCTAAACTTAAAAGTACTGGGTACAGCGGCAGATCCGGGATATTTTTTTCAACATTTCTTTGAAAAATGCGAATAATGTATGAAAATCATGAACAGATTTTGAAATTCAAACAAACTATTAAAACATGAATATTTTTTTAAAACATGAACACAAATTCGAAATTCTTAACAGTTACTGAAAAAATTTATATACGACGAATGTCTTCTTAATATACATTTGAACATTCTTGTAATATACGCTGAACAATATTGAAATACACATTCAACATTTTTGTGATATACGCTGAACAATTTTGAAATACACATTGAACATTATTGATTATTATTTTATACACTGAACATTTTTAAAATGAGCAATGCGCATTTTATAAAAATACATTGAACATTTCCTTCATATACTGTGAACATTTTCTTAAATGTACTATAAAACTTGCTGTACATACACAGGTGAGCTCTTTGTATAATGTACAAAAAGGAAAAGGAAAAGAAAAAGAAAAAATAAACAGAAAAAACCAAAAGAAATAAAAAATCTGGAAAAAGAGAAAGGAAAAAACTGAAACAAAAACCAGACGAAACAAGTGGAGAAACCAAACCTGGTAGAGAAGGAAAAAACAAAGAAAAGGAAAAGGAAAATAAAAATCAGGAACGAAAACCCGAACAGAAAACAAAAAGAAAAAATAAAGAAAAATCGCACGTGAATGCCAGCAAACGAAGAAGAATCGAGCAACCCACATGTGGAAGCCAGCCAACCCGAAGTGGGTCGGCCCAACTTGCATTGCACGTGGGCGTCACAGCCTCCGTTTAATGCATGTGCGCGTCCAATAGGATCTGCTCTAAATAGGAGCTTATGTATGTACGTATGCTGCAAGGAGTGGCGCATATGAGATGCCCTCTATCACCCATCCCACTTTTGTTTCTTGAATCTTGCCTTGCTGCCTATCTTAGGCCTTTTCTTCTTACTGGGCCACACTCTCCTTCTCCCCATCAATACTCTCTCTCATGGGCATTGGCCTTTAGTGGCCAGGCTCTGTGCTTGGGGCTCCGCCGCTGATATAGCTCTCCTTGGGTGCTAAATTAATTGGAGCTCAAGTTGCTCTCTACCCCCGGAAGATTTCTTGATGAGCTTGAGAACATTGGGAAAGCTAGTGTTCTTACGCGTCCAACTCATCCCGTAAAGGAGACATGGATTGGCCCCGAATATGACATGCTAAGATCACCGTAAATGGAGACTTATCCTGAGTTGGTGATCGGGGCGCTGCTAGTGCGGTATACAGAGATGCAGATGGAAACTTCCTAGGTGCCATGGCTATCGTGATCGAGGGGCTAACCAATCCGACGAGCCTTGAAGCTCTTGCGTATAGCAAAGCCGTGTCATTGGCTTTTCATCTTAAGTAGAAGGGTTGGGCAGGCTTTGTTGCACCGCTGGTGTTGTTGGGTTTCTTAGAAAACATCTCATTCTGTTTTAAAATATAAGATGTATTTTCTTTGAAAATTCAAAACTTTTAAGTTTGATCAAGTTTGTAGAGAAATATATCAAAATCCATAATATCAAATCAGTATGATTAGATTCATCATGAAATGAATTTTCATACTTTTTATAACATTGTGGATGTCGGTATTTTTTTCTCTTAACTTGGTGAAAGTTAAAGAAATTTGACTTTCCAACAAACTAGTACACCTTATATTTAGGAACTGATCGAATATTTAGTTTGGCCGGGGGAGATGATGGAGTATGTTTTATTTTTTATTCATAATACGGTGATTTGATGGGCCCTTGGTGTTGTGCTTCTGTGTTATCCGCTAACAACATATATTTATGTGGGGAAATTTTTGCGTCCATGACTGCACATACTATGTTGGTGCTGCAGTATCACATGGTGGCGCTCTTTTTTAGGTGGTGAGAGGGTGCGTGGAATTGATGTGTTTTTATAAACCGGTTGTTGCTGATTGATTTGAAAAATCGTTGGTCCAGTTAAAATCGTATATCAAATCCAAAATTCAATACCTTAATTGCATGAAAGAATTGAATGAGAGAGCTCCTTGAGAAAACGTTGACCCGGTCAACAATTAGGCAACATAGGGAATTAAAAGAGTTGAATGAGAGAGCTCCTTGAGAAATTGTTGACCCGGCTGAAATCGTATGACCCAATTCTAAATTGGACACCTTAATTAATTGTAAGGCATTAAAAATTAGATAGCATAGTGTGAGCCAATAGTATAAAATAATTGAATGAGGAAGATTGAGAAATTGTTGATCCGGTCAAAATCAGACGAATCATTTTTAATTGAGGATTTCAATTGAATATGCGCTTTTTAAAACTAGCTAGCATAGCGTTATAGAGGATTTCTTGCAGGTGCAAGTGGCTACAAATTCTTTGGGAGTGCTCAGAATACGTGTGAAGATAATTCGTGTGAGAGCGCCACAACTAAGCTCAAGTTGTTCTCTAGCTATTGCAGTTTCTCCCCGAGGCGCTCCCGCGGGCGCCCCGAGGTGGAACCCTAGCGTCGCCCCCGTCGCCCCCTTCGCCTCAACCTCCTCCCTCGCCGCTGCCTGGGGCATCGCCGGCCAAAGGCCGTGTGGCGTTGGCGGCGGTGGGGTGGCTCTCTCTCGCACGTAGTTGGGGACTCTGCGGGGCGTTCCCATCTGTCTGGTGGTGCCGGGTGTTGGGCTGGCCCTGCCTCGGCTCCTCCCCCCTCCTGACGTCCCTCGCTGGTGCTGCCTCCTCCCCTTCGTGGTGGTGGTGGTGGGGGATGGATCTGGAATCCCTGCCCAGGTCCGGTGGATGGTGGGGTTGGTGTTGGCAGCAGTGGTCGGCGGCCCAGGCGTGGTGGCGGCGAGTCTTGCGGCCTCTGGGCATCGTGGAGGTGCCGGCGGCGGCGAGTGCTTAGCCTGGTGGTGGTGGCGGCCGTGCACGGGAGTTGGATTCTTTCGAACAGATCTGGGTGAAAACTTGCTTTCGGCTATTGTCAAGGCCGGCGGTGGTGGCGCTATCTACATCGTTCCCTTCTTGAAGGCATCGCCGTGGAGAAGTTCAAGGCCACTCTCTTCTACCTCCGGGGGAAACCCTAAATCGGATGATCGGATGACGGCGGCGTTGTAGTGTCGTTCCCCCCTTTGGGGCGTCATTCTTGGAGGTACACACGTGATCGAGGGACCAGAGGACGAATTCTTTGGTGGAGCGGTGCTTCATCTCACTCATTGATGGCTTCGGATCTCGGCGGCATGGCATTGTGGTGACTCGGCGTCCGATGCGCGGAGATGGACTCGCGCAAGAGGGTGACGCGGTCTGGCGTCGTGGTGGCGTCGACGGCAGCTAGGCCGGGCAAGGTAGATGCCGCAGTACAGTTCTGAAGATGAATTGGTGGCAGGTGGCTGCGGCGGCCTCATACCCGGCAGGCGTCCTGGTTGATGAGTGCGTCGGACCAGTGGGTGCCCCATACCCTGTTGGCGTCCTAAATGGGACCTCAAGTCTTAGATGGTAGGTTTGGCTGCAAGGTCTGTTTGGTATTAGCTAGCCCCAGACTATCAGCATCCCTTCATCAATTGAATAAGAGTAGCGGCAGATATTACTTAGACGGTGACTTTAGTCTTATTGTACTATTACTTTGTAAGGTCTTATGTGAACAATTAATAAAATGGCTGCATGCATCGTCCAGATGCAGAGGGGTCTTCCTCCATTTCAAAAAAAAAACTATTGCAGTTTCAGACAGACTAGAACTAGAAGGCATGTGTTGTGACGTGTGGTCGATGTTAACTTGCGAATATTAAAATTATATATAAGTTGACTAATGCCGGATACATCTGTGCACGCGTGCGGACAGCGGGCATAAGCTGCAAGAAAGTCAAATAAACTGCGGTGACCTCATCTAATATGAACAGATTAGATAGACTTTTGGCGCTTGTCTTGGCGCGGAATATGAGCACTCGCTAAAGCATTACAACCGCCAACTTGTCAGCCAACTAAACCATGTACTTTAACTCGAGTTAAAATCAATCAATATATAGCTTAGCCCGCACAGGAAATGCAGACGTAAAGCTAGGAAGCTACTCCCTTCGTCCGAAAATACTTGTCCTTAAAATGAATAAAATGGATGTATCTATAACTAAAATAAGTTTAGATCCATCCTTTTTAGGACAAATATTTCCGGACGAAGGGAGCACATGTATAGATTCGTCTTTCCTAGTGCAGCCATTAATCCAGCTAGTAGACTACTCCAGCCTAGGCTGCAATTTGCATGCGATCACACTATGTGTAGATAGTTACTCCTACTTGTTTGTCCATGGGAGTAATAGTATATGCATCTCTGGAACTTTGTCAAAGGTTGCTGCGCCTCTGAAGATATAATATTACAATAAACTATATAATCCCCATTTTGTCAAAGTGATTTAGTGTTGGCGCGGCCGCTCATGGAATTATCACCATGTTACCGTATAGAAATGTTTTCTTTTCGAGCAATCAGCCGGAGCTTTACCTTTTCGTATAGAAAATAAGTGTCAACAATGCCCTTATATCATGGGATGGAGGGAGTAATAATTTTTTTTAGAGAAAAAGGAGGGAGTAATAATTAACAAGTTAATTTGGAAACTGACCATAAACAGATATAAGTGAGACCCCTAAACCAGCTTCAAGGCTGCGTCTCAAGCGACCGGATACAACATCCTACAATATGATCCAAATCCACCGCTCCGACTTACCTCAACAACTCACACAACGGTTTTGAGACCGCATACCAAATAAGCCGACGACACTGTCACCTAAGTGACCAGACTCGACACCCAAAAACACAAAGGCGTTCTTTGGAGCCGCCTCCTTGTCACTAGCTCCGAGGCCATGCACTTGCCTAGACGAGGACGGAAAACCAAAGGACAACAACATACCACCATAGTCTATTAGAAGATTGAACCTCCGAAGCCTCCCCCTCCCCTCCCCCCCCCACACACACAAGGGGGAAGAAACGGGAACATCACGGACGCGCACTCCGGTCGAGGCCAAAGCTTGAGTTTTCACCCCAAGAGCTCAAGATCCATCCTTCAAGGGAGGTGCAATCCAAGGAAGCCACCGTCCTCGACATCCTTCGAAACTGGTGCTAAGATTTCACGTGGAGTTCACCATACCCCTCATCGTAGCATCATGCCCAATCATTTGCCTGAGGTGGCATCTCACCACCGCCAACCACCACCACAGTCGACAAACCACTCGACACCTTAACTGGCATGACCGCCCTTAGTCCACTCCCAAGTGTCAGTGTCACCGTGCCACCATCCCGGTGCCGACACGACAACATCGACAATCACCACTGGTCAGTGCTCCGCCGCCCACGCGACCAACAACACCACACAACAACCACCACATTCAGAGTCGCCTCTCAGACATCCTCGCAAGCTAGAGTCCTCCAAATGAGGAGCAAGCCCAACGTCTTCACCACCAGGTAACCATGCCCACCACCACGAACGGAGCCACCACAACACCACGGTCCATGGTGGACATCCCTGGTCTGTAGCAACACTAGGAACGAAGCCAGCTTTCATGCATAGAGAAGGCGAAGCTATGATGGCGTGAGAAAATGTGGTTACAAGAACCACTACTCCCCTCGACCCCTTAAATTCGTCCCTGAACAGGACCACCACAGATATATGAGCAAATTAGCCACCAAACAACCATCGGACGACCTTCCGTACTGCGCAATAGTTGCCGTCAGGCGTCCCACACCAGGCCATGGTCTCGAAGCTCTAGGGAGAGAGCACCGACACCACCCTCCGTCCAAGCCAAACTCCATATGTCGTTCGCTCCCTATGTCGATTTCCCGATGCCCAGTGCAGCCATACCACCCAAAGAGGCACCACCGCTTCCCAGGGCCGCTGCCCCAGCAAGATGGTCACCGTGCCTTTCTGCTTGTACAGTGACCCCTCAAGCGGAAAATGAGTTCCCCTCCTTTGGTATCAAGCCCGCGACCACCGTGGCAAGGGAGCCAAAGGCGGGGATGCTAGTAGCAGCGAGGTGTCGCCTCCGGTGTCACTATGGTGCGACTGTGTAGAAAGGTAACTGTGAGACTGGATCAACCAAATGAAATGGAACTATGAATTCGTGTGAATGGAAGAAAGGTAACTAAACCAACTATATGCACGGTCAAGTTTTTATGCTGCAATTTGAAACCAATATATTAATTCCAATGGGGAAGTCTATTGTTTGTAGGTTGATCAATGAGAAAATTGCTTCTATACCATGGACAACCTCAGCAATGGCTCATTTGCCATCCAACAAAGCTCCGGTGCTTATATACCAGACACGAACAAATTTTATTGCTTTTTTGCCATTGCCGTTAGTCTGCCATTAGATAGTGTCCATTTTCCTTGTCAGATTTCCCACAAATTCCAAATTTACCCTTAGTTTAGAAAAAAAAACAACTCACGCACGCACCCGACCCTCCCCATGCCACGACTCCACGCCCGACCATCTCCAATCCGCACGCGCAGCGTAGCACCGGCCTCGAGCGAGCCGCAATGGAGGAACCCCCGCCGGCGCCACCACAACCCCCACCGCCACTCCCCCACCCCCCTCCGGTGCCGCATCATGGTGGAATCGCCGCTGGCGCTTCCCCAGGTCTCTCGCCCACCGCATCTTCGATGCTATCTAGGCGGTGCTTCATGGCGGAACCGCCGTCGGCGCTTCCCCAGCCCCTATCGCATGGCCCCATCGCCGCCGCGCCTGTACCACCGCGTCTCACCGCGTCTTTGACGGCCAACACATGGGGGCCAGCAGCACCAACCTCTCCCAGTGGCCATGTCGCCCAGAACCCTAGCATCGGGGATTCCGGCGAGGTGGAGAGCGGAGCAGTGGCGCCGACGGCCAAGGCCCTCCCCAAGATCAACTCCGTTGTGGGCGCACTTGCAGCAGCCCATCTGCCCCAGAATTCCATGCCCGACGAGGAGGACGGCATAGCTGATGAATGCGGCTCGACCTCTCTCTCTGCTATTTGTGCTAGGTAATTTCTCGGGCTCTCTATCCCTTTTTGCTGCAGTTTTTGGTAGTAGAATGCACAATTGAAATGGTTTGCATCATCCATAGGATGATCCGGTCTTGTAGCTACACAGTAGAGGTGAAGGTTTGTGGCAGTGGAACCAAAATCACTGGGGATTCGATATTTAGTTGGCAGATTATTGAGGGTAGTAGGACAAGTATGAAGGATTTGCTGGCTTGTATTGCCGGAAATTTTGCTTTATGCTCAGAGGATAATATATTTCTTGAGTACTTTGATTCCATTAGTGGCAAAAATATCTCTGTGTCAAATGATGAAGAATGCATGAAAATGTTTGCCTGTTTTGATCAGAAGAGAAGTGGCCATTTGATCATCAAATATTCTGAGGGAAGTGATAATGTTGATGTTCCATGTACTCCTTCGAACCAAACACCATCTATAGCACTGCCTAGTCAACCAAGTAGCTTCATTGATGAAGCTAGTGTATGCCTAACAGATACATATCTTGACAATCCGCATGAAGAATATGAACATGTTGGTGTAGATGAGGAGGACCAGTACTCAATTGGCAATGTTGGTTCCGATAGTGATGATGAGGTCGAAGATATACCAAATAATGATTATGTTGAGGATAGCAGTGATGATGAGGAATGGGTTGCGGAAGATGCTAGACCGGATGCTATTCCAGAAATTGCTTATGACAAAGAAAACCCGCCAATGCATGTTGGCGCAAAGTACCCCAACATTGAAGAGTTTAGGTTGGCAATTGCTACATATGCTGTAAAGAAAGAGTTCGAATTCAAGGTTGAAAAAAGTGAACCTACTCGATTCAGGGCTTATTGTCGCCAGGCAAAGAAGACGGATTGTAAATGAAGAATTCATGTTTGGAGGTTGGATGACCAAGAAACTATGGATGACCAAGAAAAGGGATTGACACTGCAATCGAACAGGTCTTTGGGTATGCAGAACATAGAGAATGCATGCGATATTTGGTTGTGAACTTCAAGAAGAAGTTTCATGGTAAAGTTTTTGATGATCATTTGTGGTCGGCTGCTTATTCATGGACTCCTCGAGGGTTTGACTATCACATGGCAGCCATAGAGGAGAAAAAGGCTGCTGCAATAGCATATTTAAACAAGTACCACAGCAGGCTATGGTCAAGGAGCAAATATTCAACCTCCTCGAAAGTGGATTATGTGACAAATAATTTGGCCGAGTGTTTCAACAACTGGATCCGCAAGCACAAAGGTCTCATGTTGTTTCAGCTCATGGACAAGATCAGGAGAAAGATTACTGTCAAGTTTGAGAAGAGGAGAAGGGTAGCTAGAAAATTTCAAGGTAGGCGTATGCTTCCAAGTGTCATGAAGGAGTTGAATGACATAAGCAGGGGGCTGGACATTGAATATGAGAGAATAGATGACATGATTGCAGAGGTGAGTGAGAGTGTTGCACTAGGTGGCAAGCGCCACGTCACTGATCTAGCAAATAGGACATGCACATGCAGGGCATTTCAAGTCTCTGGGAAGCCTTGCAAACATGCAATTAGCTTTATTACTGGAATTAGAGGGGTCACAATAGAAGACTTCGTTGATGATTGTTACAGCGTTGCCAAGTTCGCTGCAGCTTATGCTCCTATTCTTCCTGGCCTAACTGACATGTCTCAATGGCCTAGTGTGAACAAAGAATTCTTCTTGAATCCCCCAATCCTTAGGAGCGCCCCTGGGAGGCCAAAGGTGCAGAGGCACAAAAGTGATGCTAAGAATAGCAAGGGGAAGGGAAAGAAAGGCCAGCACCAGTGTCCAATTTGCAAAGCTTATGGACATAGACGCAAAGCTGCAAAGATGCTGCTCCTGAAGCACTAGAAGCCTATGCAGAAGTAGCAAAGCAAAAAAGGTACTTGCTATGTCAATATGAGATTTCTATTCCACCTTACTCTTGTCTTACTTAAGCTAATATATGAAACTCATGCAGGGACAAAAGAAAGAAAAAACCCATTACAAAAGCTATTTGTACAACATCAGATCAAGCAACTGATGGTACACTACCTCTGCTTCCATGTCCAAGAGAAAATGAAACTGCGCTAGCTCTACTTTCATGTCCAACTGATGCAATTGAAGACGATGTTGCCAAGTCGACATCATCGAAGACTACTTCTAAATCTAGAAGGTATGAAAACTGCACCAAATTTACTTATATTCTGGAGATCTCTATATTCTGTGAGTGTACCATAGTATGTAATCAAAAAAATTGATGCAGATCAAAGGTCATATCTGCTGCGCCTAACAGCCCCGCAATGGGCACTCGAAGCAAGAAGAGAGCTGCGCCTAACAGCCAAGCAATGGCCAGTCGAAGCAAAAAAAAGTTGAAACCGTGAAATTCTCTAAAATCTCGCATATTATTTATGTATTGCACCTCCTCATTTGCATGCTATTTTATTTAGAGACTTGCTTGTGTGAACAACATATTTTGGTTGTGGTATTTTGGTTCTGGATGATGTCAACTTGGTACTGATTGTGTAAGATTTAATATGGTGCTTGCTGAATCTCTTCTAAATGATGTGGATTTTCTTGAGTATTACTCTGTTGCTGCAAATATTTGTATGCTGGAATTGTTAGATAGTCACTATATATTTGCTGGAATGTTGAAAATAGAGGGGGACTGTTGTCAATTTTTTTCTGGACATGTTTCACAGTTTGCTTATTTGCCATTGAGGGCATAATAGTCATTTTGGCCACTTACCGGTGTGAGATAACGCTGGACTAACTGCTAGTGGTATATAAGCAATAGAATTTGTTCGTGTCTGGTATATAAGCACTGGAGCTTTGTTGGATGGCGAATCAGCCATTGTTGAGATTGTCGATGGTATAGAAGCAATTTTCTCTTGATCAATCAATGTGCTGTATCATATCTAGTCGCCGCACGCACGTACGGCAAGTACGTCGACTTTAATTCGTCGAATATTCATATATTCCAAAGCTGCAAATTTTAAACTGCTGCACGCTGCCAACATATTGACTTTTGAAATAGTTAGCAGATGGTAGGTAGCTGGCCGGCCGGCCTGTTAAATTTAGCGGATAAGTCATGGCCTAGGTAGCAATAGCATGCAAGCTACAAATCGCGCACGTGCCGATTTGAGTCGTAGCCTTTGTGTTTTTGTTTTGGCTTGGGATTGGGAGGGGAGGAGGGAGAGATTTTCCTTTTTTGAGGAATCGGGAGAGATATGTGTTGTGGAGTACAGTCAAGGTTCTTGCCAAGATGCAGATAATTTAAGCGTTCGTCATCCTTTCCGATACACACATGCACGCACGCACGCACGTTGTATGTGTGTCAATGACAAGATACACTTGCGTCGCATGGCAAACCATAGTAGCGAAGAACAGGCTGCATGTGCTACTGTCTAGCCACGGCTGCATGCACACCGATGATTGATTCGACCGATCGGGTGGATCACTCGACCAGTCCCTATCGGCAAAAGGTAACCATCTGATCCATGCACCCACCCGTGTCAGATCGATCTAGTCTAGTGTCAAATAATTGATGCGTCACGCTGGGCCAAATTAAGCAAGTCTTAACAAGTGTCATGCACCGGATACGTGTACATGCAACACGAGAAGGAGACACGCTATGGCTTGCCAGAGACGATGAGAAGGAGAAGCGTGACTTTGATGCCTGCCCATGCACGCTAAGCAGCTTTTCGTCCGAAAGCTCAGCGGCTGTGGGGATCAGGCATTCAGGCTGCCAGCAGCTACCACCACACAAATCATCAGTTCCATGCATCCTACTCTGTGTATGTGTATGTGTATGTGTGCATGCATGGGCTAGATGTAAAGCTCAACGCAGCTGTGCCCGCGACCCTTTTGCACACCTGGCCACTTGGACCGTCACTCCGTACGCACGCGTGGCCGGGGTTTGAGCCCTTCCCGATTCACCCTTTCGAACGTGTCGACGAGCTGGTCACACGTATGCCCCCCCCCCCCCCCCCCCCCCCTGCCCAATGTCTCGCTTTTGCATGGCTCCCCAAGTCTCTGATTTTTACACGGCACACAGAGTGTATTTTAGGTAGAGCGTTTTTTTAACTTTAACCCCCTGCTCTTCTTTCAAATCGGACCCGTATCCGTCTGTAGACCGTCCACGGACGGATGCACGGAAGTAGACTATTCAAAACTAGCCGCAAATGTCCGGTCGAAATTTAACAGACATACAAATTTAAACAAACTGAATGATTTTCAATCAAACTTAGGTAATTTTTACATAAAACCGAACAATATTTCGTCCAATGAACCTAAACGAAATAAACTTAAACTACCATATACTTGAAGGTGACCTCGTACGCCATGTCGGGCTGGGCGGCACCGTCGTCGTCGTCGGGCTTCGAGCAGCGGTAGGGCTTCCGTGCCGCCGTCTGGCGCTCGCAAATGATCTTCTCTGCTTGCTCCTGCCCCCGTGCGCAGTGCGGCCGTGAGCATCGCAGACGTAGGCAGGAGGAGAGACGGGCTGTGGGAGTTGCCGGAAGCGGCGACGTCATTGGTCTCGAGGAGACACCACTCCTCGCCGTACTTTGCCATCTCCTCGTCAAGGGGTGGAGACGGTGCTTACTCATCTCTATTGTTGTCTTCGACCAGTCGAGGTCCCATGCCGTTGCGAGCTCTGGATCTGTGAGGATTTTTTGTAGCGTGACATCAGAGTCTGCGAACTCTGCCCCACGCATGGCGTTGCACCTGTCCCACCGTCGCCGCTCCCTGTCTATAGGTGCTCAAACTGGAAGATCTTGGGTAGGACGTCCCAAGCTTGGTGATCTGAGCTAGATGATAATAGGAGAGAGTAGAGACACGGTGTTTACCCAGATTCAGACCCAGTCAAAGAGGTAAAACCCTACGTCCTATTTTGATATATAGATTGTGATGGGGTATTGAGTACAGTATGATCTACCTCGAGATCGTACGAAGGAGTTCTAAGCTCTAAAACTTGTAGTCGTGCATCTACGGTCTTAAACCCCACGACTTATATAGGCACACGAGATATCTATGGATTACACATGGTCGGTTACAATCTAGGGATAAGCACTCTGATCATGCAAATATGCCTTGAAGTGTATACCAAGTCCTTCAGAGATCTTCAGGTTGATTACGCCGAGGGCCAAGGCTTGCATGGCCCATTCATCAATCATTAGGGGGTCATCGGCCCGGCCCATAACCAGTGGGCCGACGAGGCAAGCACCCCATAGTCTAGGACACCAATAGTAGCCCCTGAACTAGTCTTTCAAGCCAAGGACATCAGGCATCTTCTTTAGGGTAATTCCACAATTTTGAGTCTTCGGCTTAGCAAATGAGTTCCATCCTCCACGTCTGCTCCGGATTCCGAGGATATGCTTGGCTCCGAGGTTTTCTTGGCCTTCCCGGTTGTGACCATGTGTTTTACATGATAATCAAATAACAGGAGATATCCTTTAATAAGACCCCCCCCCTCTCGACACCATTCATATGCTTCCGAGCATCAATGTACTTCGGATATTCAAGGTATCGCTTAACCGGCCTGACATTTTCAAAAATCTGAAGACAACTCCCCGAGGTTAATTCCTTGTAGGGGAAATCCTATTTTCCGAGGATCTCTAACAACTCTCGGTAATCTTTAGTGGCCCCACATCTCGACATACCCGCCCAAGGAAGACATGGTGGGCCCGAAGATCTATTCCTAACCGGTGTTTCCAAAATAAAGCTTGACGCCTCGGGAACACGCTGAGTAACTACTAGTAAATAAAAGGGTGACAGGGGAAGTAACTCTTTCTACCCTGCCTGCTTCCTCCTTACTCGTCCACAACTCTCCCTCCTCGCCTTGCTTCTAGATCTTCAACAATGGGGAATGCTCCCAGTTCATCGAAGCGCCCCATCGGTCGTCTCCAAGAAGATTGGAAAAGTTCCTCCATTGCCAATGCAGTTGATCACCTACAAGTATAGGGGGTCAATGTAGTCCTTTTGATAAGTAAGAGTGCGAACCCAACGAGGAGCAGAAGGAAATGACAAGCAGTTTCCAGCAAGGTATTTTCTGCAAGCACTGAAATTATTGGCAATAGATAGTCTGCTGATAAGATAATTTATAACAGGTAACAAGTAATAAGTGTAGCAAAGGTGCAACAAGGTGGCCCAATCCTTTTTGTAGCAAAGGATAAGCCTGGACGAACTCTTATATAAAGCAAAGTGCTCCCAAGGACACATGGGAATTTTTGTCGAGTTAGTTTTCATCATGCTCATATGATTCGCATTCGCTATTTTGATAATTTGATATGAGGGTGGACCGGTGCTTGGGTGATGTCCTTACTTGGAAAAACCTCCCACTTATGATTAATCCCTCTCACAAGCATCCACAACTACAAAAGAAGAATTAAGATAAATCTAACCATAGCATGAAACACGTGGATCCAAATCAGCCCCTTACGAAGCAACACATAAACTAGGGTTTAAACTTCTGTCACTCTAGCAACCCATCATCTACTTATTACTTTCCAATGCCTTTCCCTAGGCCCAAACAATGGTGAAGTGCCATGTAGTCGAAATTCACATAACACCACTAGAGGAAAGACAACATACATCTCATCAAAATATCGAACGAATACCAAATTCACATGATTACTTATAACAAGACTTCTCCCATGTCCTCAGGAACATACGTAACTACTCACAGAGCATGTTCATGTTCAAGATCAAAGAGGTAATAAATGTCATTAAGGATATGAACATATGATCTTCCACCAAATAAACCAACTAGCATCAACTACAATGAGTAATCAACACTACTGGCAACCCACATGTACCAATCTGAGGTTCTGAGGCAAAGATTGAATACAAGAGATGAACTAGGGTTTGAGAGGAGATGGTGCTGGTGAAGATGTTGATGACGATTGACCCTCCCACGATGAGAGGATCATTGGTGATGATGATGGCTTTGATTGCCCCTTCCCAGAGCGAAGTTTCCCTGGCATAATCGCTCTGCCGGAGCCCTAGATTGCTTCTGCCCAGGTTCCGCCTCGAGAGAACGACGGTTCTTCCCAAAAGCTTCCTTCTTATTTTTTCTAGGTCAAAACCCTCCATATAGCAGAAGATGGACACTGGGGATTGTCCAGGGAGCACAAGCTTGGAAGGTGCCCCTTGTGGGGTAGGGCGCCCCCAGGCTTGTGGCCACCCGGTGGGTCCCCTTCTGTTGTTTCTTTGCCTAATATCTTTTATATTCCAAAACAATTCTACGTAAAGTTTCAGGACATTTGTAGTTGTGCAGAATAGGTATCTCAGATTTGCTCCTTTTTGGTCCAGAATTCCAGCCACCGGCATTCTTCCTCTTCATGTAAATCTTGTAAAATAAGAGAGAAAAGGCATACCTATTGTATGACGAAGTGAAATAATAGTCCATAATGCAATAAATATCAACATAAAAACATGATGCAAAATGGACGTATTAACTCCCCCAAGCTTAGACCTTGCTTGTACTCAAGCGAAAGCCGAAATCGATAATCATGACCACATGTTTAGATATAGAGGTGTCGACAAAATAAAATACGAACATGAGGGCATCATGATCATCTTTAGAACAACAACATATTATCATATAACTTCTTATGCTAAAGTGATAATTCATCACAAGGTAAAGTATGGACCACAAACTTCATTGAAAACTAGCAAACCATGATCTCGGTCATTCAAGTAATTCCAATTTATCATAGTATCAGAAAGAGTCTATATAAGAGCTTTTATTGGGCAAGTTCACATACTCAACTATTATTTAGTCTTTCTAAATTGCTAACACTCATGTGATACATATGATCAAAGCTTTAGGCGAACACATAGAAACACAGGGGCTAATAATTTCGCCTCCCACCATTTACCTCAAGGGTAATGTCAATAGTAATAACTCATGATGACCTACACTGAGTGGATATATGTGTTTAGATCTTTCCCCAACACATGATCCTTGCCAAAAAGAAAAAAAAGCGAATTAAAGGGAATGGTGAAGATCACCATGACTCTTGCATAAAGATAAGTACTAAAAGTAAAAGATAGGCCCTTCGCAGAGGGAAGTAGAGGTTGTCATGCGCTTTTTGTTTGGATGCACAACCCTTTATCGCAAAGGAACGTCACGTTGTATTTCCCATTGTGATAGCAACCTTTATTATGCAGTCCGTCGCTTTTATTTCTTTACCATCACAAGTTCGTACAATGCTTATTTTCCCACACTAAAAGATCATACATATTTAGAGAGCAATTTTTATTGCTTGCACCCATGACAACTCTCATGGCATGAAACTGGGTTTAAGGATGTTTGGATGCGCAAGTAGTATCTCTACCTGGTGCGGAATTTTGGCTAGTATGAGGTTGAAGCAAGCTTCACATGTTGGAGGATCCATGACAATAT
The DNA here is from genome assembly GCF_018294505.1 of Triticum aestivum. NCBI lineage: Eukaryota > Viridiplantae > Streptophyta > Magnoliopsida > Poales > Poaceae > Triticum > Triticum aestivum. The sequence goes on along the minus strand of NC_057807.1, from coordinate 270,941,794 downwards.
AACTTCTATTCTGATATAAGAAAACATAACACATTATGTTGTCTTCCTTGTCCAACATCAACCTATTAGCATATAATATTTAATGAGTGCTTACAATCATAAAAGGTGTCCAAGATAGTATATTTATATGTGACCTCTCTTTCTTTACCACTTCTTATAAATTGCAACAATGACCAAAACTATGTTTGTCAACTTTCAACGGGTTTAATGCATCATACTTCTTATATGTGAAGTCATGACTCTCCAGAAGATTATTATATAATCCCTTTTATTTCTTTTATTCTTTTTATTTTTCAAGATCAAAGAAAGAAAGCAAATCCCTCAACTCAAAACTAATCTTTACTATATAACTCTCAAACTCGATTACATAGATAGAACCCAAAGCAAAGCTCAAAGACTAGATCATACTAAAACTGTTATTCTACTAGATAATGATATAACCAAAAGGATTGAACTAAGATAAATGATAAAGATAAATATGTGATGGTGATATGATACCTGGGCACCTCCCCCAAGCTTGGCACAAGCCAAGGGGAGTGCCCATACCTTTGTACTCAAGTCTCCATCTTCAGAGGTGGTGGTGATGAAGTTGATGAGGCGGCGAGCTTCTCCAGCTTACGCTTGAGGATGAACCTTTCCTCCCTCAAATCATCGTTTTCTTTCTCAAGCTTTAATATCCTTTTGCATAATTCCGCCTTGCTTTCCTGCAGAAAATGGGACGGGATAAATTCAACCTTAGATTTGCTTCATCTGTTAGGAAGGCTTGACTTCTTGAACTCCACATGCATATCCCCTGGTTGAGGTAGGGGACATCATCTTCTTCAGAGCTAGCATTCTCTATTACTTTCAGATCATCTTCTGCTTCTTCCTCTGTGGTCCAACCATAATGGTCCACATCTCTATAGATCTTTGGGTTTGGGAGGTAGTGGGAAACATAGCTCTCTCCATCTAAATCTTGTGATGACATATTTTTAGATCTGTCAGAAAAACAACACGAAACAAGAACAGAGGATATTGTCGTGATACGGTGGTCAAAATGGGAGATTATATAATGAATTTTTACCATGCAAAACAAGCAATGTGGGAGAAAACGGAGTCCGGAGGGCACGCGAGCTGGCCACAAGCTCAGGAGGCGCGCCCAGGGGGGTAGGGCGCACTCCCAGGCTTGTCGCCTGCTCGTGCACTTTCTGGACTGCTTATTATTTTCCTAATTTTTTAAATATTCCCAAACGGAGTAATTGCCATTGGGAAACTTTTGGAGTCGGTTTATGCTACTTCTTGAGCTTGCGTTGTTATTTCTCTTGAAGTGGAAAGGGTGATGCAACAAAGTAGAGATAAGTATTTCCCTCAGTTAAGAACCAAGGTATCAATCCAGTAGGAGGAACAACCAAGTACCCAACTGATGCACCTGCACAAACTAACAAACACTTGCACACAACGCAAAAAAGGGGTTGTCAATCCCTTCACAGTCACTTGCAAGAGTGAGATCTAAAAGAGATAGGTATAAAATATAAATAAAATGCAAAATAAAGTAAAGGTAAATAAATTGCAGCAATGTATTATTGTATTTTTGGTTTTATAGATCTGAAAGTATATGATGGAAAATAGATCCGGGGGCCATATGTTTCACTAGAGGCTTCTCTCTTGAAGAAAACATATGTTGGGTGAACAAATTACTGTAGAGCAATTGATAGAAAAGCGCATAGTTATGACGATATCTAAGGCAATGATCATGAATATAGGCATCACGTCCGCGACAAGTAGACCGACTCATGCCTGCATCTACTATTATTACTCCACACATCAACTGACTCCTTCCTGCATCTAGAGTATTAAGTTCACAAGAACAGAGCAACACATTAAGCAAGATGACATGATGTAGAGGGATCAACTCAAGCAATATGATATAAACCCCATCTTGTTATCCTCAATGGCAACAATACAATACGTGCCTTGCTACCCCTTCTGCCACTTGGTGAGAACACCGCAAGATTGAAACCATCACAAAGCACCTTTCTCATGGAAAGATAGATCAATCTAGTTAGCCAAACCAAATCAATAGATCGGAGAGAAATACAAAGCTATCTTAATCATGCATAAAAGAGTTCTGAGAAGACTCAAATAATATTCATAGATAATCTGATCATAAATCCACAATTCATCAGATCTCAACAAACACACCACAAAAGAAGATTACATCGAATAGAACTCCAAGAACATCAAGGAGAACATTGTATTGATGATCAAAGAGAGATAAGAAGCCATCTAGCTACTAGCTATGGACCCGTAGATCTGTGGTAAACGTCGGCGTTCTGGGAACGGGGGTCCCCAGACTTGCCTGCCTGCGGCCTGCGGTGTGGCTCGGGTGGTGGCCCAGTACGACCCATCTTCATTAGCGCAAGACTCAAGACCCTCACGAAGGGCCAAGCCTTGCGGGGTGGACAACACGGGGCTTCCTCAGGAGCGGCCTCGCCAGGCAGGCTCGCGAGGAGGCGGAGAGATCAAGGCAAGGGTACCTCGCGAGGTGCTTGTGACGCAAGCCGTGACGATCGATACCAAGCGGGCGCCAGGCGGGCGCCGGCCTGCGCAGTGTCCTTGTTTCCTTTTTGGTGCAAAGGGGGCAAGCACAGACGTGGAGTACCGAGGCATCAAGCAAAGGTTACCATTACGGTGCAACAAGACCAAGACCAGCAGAGCGGCAGGATGGAGGTCACCGTGGAGCCCAAGGAGGCGTTATCGCCAGTGCCTTTGGCAACGAAAGACCAACTTTAGTCAGGATAACTTGTGCTAGATGTTCCCCTTCAAAATGGCCGTTGTTGGCGCCCTTCCCGCTCAAAATTTGGGAAGAGGACCTGGGCCTCTATTAATAGGGCTAGCCACCACAGTAGAGGAAAGAGTTCGGATCGGACCCTTCAACAAGTAGAACACCACATCAGCTCAAGAACACCTCCCGCGAGGCAGTTCTTCCCTGTACTATTCATCATCTGCCCCTGAGGCAATCCACCACACCACACATTGGAGTAGGGTATTACACCACAACGGTGGCCCGAACCAGTATAAATCTTGTGTCGCTTGTGTTGTTCATCGTTTAGCTTAGATTCTTGCGAGGCGATTAGACGCGGATAGGTAGGGGGAAGATCTTCGCGCGCACCCCAGATTTCGAACCTTAAGGGTCTGTCGGAACCCAACATCCGACATTTGGCGCGCCAGGTAGGGGTGCACCGGAATATTTCTTCCGCTGTTCCGCGTTCGATCTCCCATCATGTCCATGGCTGATGCTCACCGGGCTCGCGCCGAGCGTCGGGCTGCTCTTGCCGCTCGCGTCGCCCAGACGGCTCCCATCGGCGGGTGTCCCCGTCGTTCCCCGTCGCCTGCCGCTAACGCCGCCACCGGCCCGGCGAGGAACGAGCAGCAGGCCTCGTCGTTGCATCCTTCGGTGCGGCGGGAAGGCCGCACCGCCACCCCGTTGCTGACTCCAGCTGGTTCGTCGTCCCACGCCCGTCGCACCCCCACGGACGCGCACGCCGTGTTGCTCCTGGCGCATGAGCTCATGCACTACCGTCCCGTCAACGACCTCTACGAGGAGTGGCTCGCTCGCATCACCGAGCTCGTCAGCGCCGCAGGGGGCTCCCCTACGCCATCCCTCTCGCTGTCTCGCCCTCTGTCCTGCGCGGGTGGCGCAGATCAGGAGGCGCCTCCGCCACCTCCTCCCCAAGAAGGCGCCCTGGCACCTAGGCGCGCGGCCCCAGGACGAGATCCACCGCGTCCGGCACCCGCGCGACAAGAAAGGAGCCGCCAAGAAATCCCTCGTCCTCAGGAAGGTGCTCGCGTGCTCCCAGCACCGGTGCACCATGACCGCATCCCAGCGCCAACACGTCAAGACCCCGCACTGCTCCAGGCAGCGGCGCGCAGGAATCGCCAGGAGCAAGCCCCGCATCAGCAGAGAGCTCCAGTGGCCACCGCAGGCTGCCGCGCCTTCACCACCGATCTACGCAATGTCGCTTGGCTAGGCAAGTTCAAACCTGACCTGCCTCCTCACTACGACGACACTGCCGACCTCGCGGAGTTCCTACAACTCTACGAGCTGGGCATCGAAGCCGCCAACGGGGATGAAAAGGTCATGGCGAACTGGTTTCCCATGGCACTCAAGGACGGTGCCCGCACCTGGCTCCTGAACCCGCCCCTTGGCACGATCTCCTCCTGGGACAAGATGCACACTCGCTTCATCACCAACTTTCAGGGCACTCGCGACCGTCCGCCGTCCGTGGGTGACCTACGCCGCATCAAGCAACAACCCGGAGAGACCTTGCAGAAGTACATCTAGTGCTTCAACAGCGCTCGCCTCAAGATTCCCAAGGTGACCCAGGAGGCCATCATCTCGGCGTTCTCTGATGGCGTCCGTGACGTCAAGATGAAGGAGGAGCTGACAATCCACGAAGATCTGTGCACGTCATTGGAGTTGTTCAACCTAGCGACCAAGTGCGCAAGGGCTGAGGAGGGATGCCTTTCCCTTCTCGAGCTCCCGGCTGCAGATCTAGAAGTGAAGAAAGCCAAGGACAAGGATGTGAAGCGCAAGGGAGCAGCTGTGCTCGCAGCAGAGCCGGACATCAAGCGCGGCAGGGATCAGCCGGAGTCGCTCAAGGGCAGTCGTACTATGTGTACCACGATCTCCATACCTACAACACCAACGAATGCCAAGAGCTCAGGGCCGTGCGAGAAGGCCGTGTCGGTCGACGCCCCGAGCGCAACGATCAGGGCTACGGCCGAGGCGGAGGAAGAGGTGGAGGACGATGGGACGACCATGGTCCTCGCCAAGGGTGGCATGACCGGCCTCGCGAGGACCGCTGGCAGGACCAGCCTCGCGAGGGGGTTTGGAGGGATCAGCCTCATGAGGATCGCCCGCAAGGCAATGCAGGGCTTCCTCCTCTGCCACCACCACCAAGAAGGAATGACGACCATCATCAGGACGAGGGGGCTGGGGGCTTCCAGGAGCCGCGTGCAATCGCTTGCATCTTGGGCGGTGCCCAGGCCCCAGCCTCTCAGCGTATCTTCAAGCAGTTTGCTTGCGAGGTGAATGCAGTCCTCCCCAAGCTTGCGGCCACGCGCCCTCTTAGGTGGTCTGTGTGCGCCATCATGTTCAGCTCAACGGATTAGCTCAAGTGCGCGGCAATAGCCGGTGTCCTCCCGATGCTCTGTTCCCCAGTCATCAGCAATGTGCAAGTTACCAGGACCCTCATCAACAGCGGGGCAGGGCTCAACGTCCTGTCCGTCGAGACGTTCAACAATATCCAAGTGCCATATGATCAGCTTCATCCAACCAAGCCTTTCTCAAGAGTCACTGATGGTTCCACTGTCCCGAAAGGCAGGTCCGCCTCCCTGTCACCTTTGGGCAGCGCAAGAACTACCGTACCGAGCTCATTGACTTCAACGTCGCACACATTCGCCTGCCATACAATGCCATCCTCGGATATCCCGCTCTAGCCAAGTTTATGGCGGTGACTCACCATGGCTACAACGTCCTCAAGATGCCAGGAAGTGGCGGGGTCATCACGGTCCCCTGTGAAGAGAAGGATGCGGTGTGCTCTCTCGAGCGCGCCTTCCAAGCCGCGTCAATCGAGGACCCGGACAACAAGAGTGGAAACCTTCCTGAAGCAGCTCCCAAGAAGAACAAGACATCACCTGGCTCAAGGCCTCAGGAGGCAGGCACCTCCGGAGGCGCCACATCCGGACATGCGCCCATCCAAGGGGCGCCACCCTTCGTCGCATAGGAAGGCGCACCCGGCGCCCTCCTCGGGCAAGGCTTGGGGGCTCTCTCCTGGGGAGCCATTGAATTTGCCAAGATCACGAGGGAGGCGCTCAGGCACCACTTGGAGGCGTGCTTCACGGCACGTTTCCCTCAGGAAGGCGTAAGGCAAGGAAGGCCCAACCCTCAGGAGTTCATCACCGAGGTCACTCAGGAGTTGCAGGAATCGAGAGTCATGTGCGGCAACCACCGCCTGCCCAGCGTAGCTCCCCATCCAGGCGAGGATGGCGGGCTGCGCGTCTGCATCGACTACCCAGGGCTCAATCGAGTCGCGTCTCAGGAGTGCTTCTGCCTTCGCGCGTGGGGCGTTGCGAGGGTCCACCGCACAGCTACATTCGCATGCCCTTCGGCCTGCCGAATGCGGCTGCTGCTCACCATCGCCTAATGAGGAGCATTCTGGAAGCTTAGGTGGCCAAGCATCATGCACTCCTGGAGGAAACAGAGATGGACCTCGCCGAGCCGCCCGGACCTCCTGAGCCTCCCAAGGCTCGGGGCTCCTAGGGCTCGTGAGGATTGGCTTCTGCACCACGCATCGTCAGCTACTCCGACACTCACTCTGCAATGGTATCAGGTGACTTCTCTCAAGTTTCGTTTCAGTTGGGAGCGCCCTCAGGGCTGCATCATTCCCAGGTCGCGTGGGTCTGCCTCCGCGGCGTGTATCTGTTTTGCTTATATCTTCAACTTACCTTGTTGGGGGCGCCCCTCGGGCTGCATCATTCCCAAACCGCTTGGGCCTGACCAAGTGGCGTGTGCCTTTCTCTGCATCTATCCAAGTTGATTTGTTTCTTCATACTTAACTTGCTTGAGATAATCTCCTGCTCGATTGACACCTACCTTTGGAGCCGCTCGCTCTGGCACGACGCTTGTGCATGGGTCCGTCCCTGCAACATCGACAAATCTGAGTGGTCGAGCTCTGTCCATGGCAGCCCCGCAAAGTGCTACTTCACCAGGCCCTCAGTGCCTCAATCACTCCCTCGAAGCAACCATTGGCTGGCTGGCAACCGTGATGGCAGTCCTTGTTTTCCTCGTGCTGGTGTACAGGATCCGCCTAAGGAATAGCGTGGGGGGCGTCGTGAGCTCCCTCTCTCTCTCTCTCCCGTGTAATCCGCTCGCGTGTTAAAAGGGGGGTGCTTGAGCATCGTGACTCAGGAGCTCTTACTGTCTCTCCAGCCCTCACCCCCTAGCCTTGACCCACGGCATCGCGACCTGTCATACCAGCGGCGGCTGAGCTGGCTCGAGGGCCGGGACCTGAGGATGTAGAGCATGAAGGAAAGTGCGGGGAAGAGGGGAGAAGCTCACGAGGACCCAACCTGGCGACACCCCAGCTGCCGGCGCGCAGGCCCGGTATCTCGCTGAAGAACAACTCCAAGCTCATGAGATAAGTCACGCCCCTGGAAAAGCTAAATCAACGCGATACTAAACCCTCGCCTAGTGCGGCTCTGTCACGATGACGTTGCCTTTCTTTCTTACCCAGCGGAGGCTGCTTGAGCACTAAAGGGGACCTCTCGAGCATCATGCCTCGGGGGCTCTTACTGGACCTTGGGCCGCTCACCTCCTAGCCTTGACCACGACATCGCGACCTGGCATACCAGCGATGGGTGAAGCCTGCATGGGGACCGGGACCTGTCAGCATAGAGCACCAAGCCTTCATGAGGACAGAAAGGGGGAGCCGAGCCGAGACAGGACAAGCATATCGCATCGCTCCATAATAAGGATAATATTCACAAAAGACATGGCAGACGCCTTACATACCCCCGTGGGGTGTTTCTTCGATTCCTCGCAGGGAACAAAAGGTGCTAATCCTAAGGAACGCTGACTACGCGCGCCACCATAGAAGATGCCATCATCAACAGTGGGCCGTCAAGCTCCGGCGCCAGCCCCATCCAGATCAATGGCGTTGGTGGCCAGATGCAGCTGCCCTGCTCCGGGCATGACGCGAGCTCGGGGGCTCGTAGCTGTCATCGCTCGTCTCTGGAGTCACGTGAAGCTCGGGAGAGTCGCTGGACCCTCCGGCTTCTCCGCTGCTACCAGAGGAGCTGCTGGGGAAGTGGTTGGCAGGCCTGGCCCTCGCCACTTCGATGCCCCGGTCGCCTTCCTTGGGGCAGCACTCTAGTCGGCGTCCTTCCGTGTCGAAGACCTTGAAGAACATCAAGGAGGCGCCATCATATTCAAGATGAATTGCGAGGGCACCCCCTCTCTGGCAGACTCGGGCGATCTCGCCCCAGTCCCAGGTCATGTAGACCTTTCCTGGAGCGACAACCTCGACCTCCTCTCCGGTTGCAAGGGTACTGCAGTTGTCATGCTGCAGCCAGAGCTCCAGAGGCCCCCTCGGTGGCATCTCGAAGGTGAAGGAGGGAGGAAGGTGAATCCAAGAGCGTGGAGGCATAGCGGCGTGAAGCACAAGCTCGCGAGAAGAGCCCTTGGCATGGACCCCAGGGGCGATGACGCGCACCGCCGTGACTCGTCGGCGTCGCCGGCGGCGCCGGCGGTGCCGCTAGGCGTCTTCTTCTCCAGGGCCCACGGCTCGGGCGTACAAGGGCAGCAGAACCAAGGCGGCGGCCCCTCGTACCAGGGCCTCGACGTCTCCCGCCATGCGACCACGTCACGGCGGCCGGGGACCGGCCGCTTCTTCGGCGGAAGCGGGCCGGGACCCTCTCGGGGGGCCTTCCCCTTCTCTTTCGCTAAAAACCGGCGGATCGGCGCCATTGGCGTAAAGTGGAGCAAGGGCGAGGAAGAAAGAGTGAAGCAGGAAGGGATGGACTGCAGGGGCTCTCGCCCGTCCGTACTTATAGTCTGGAGGAGGCCAACCGTCGGTCTCCACGATCACAGGTAATCATGACTCATTTCTGCATGCAGGGACTTCTCAAGTCGGGCAGTTGCCGAGGCAGCATGGGGAAGCGGAGGTGCCCACGTCCAATCAACCGCCATGCGGCGCCCAAGGCCGCAGGCTGTTGGGGCCCGCGGCGCTCTGCACTTGCCCCTTCGCTTCTCTGCTAAGCCAAGTTCGAGCGCGCCTTGGGCCCGGGGGCTACTGTCGGTGTTCTGGGAATGGGGGTCCCCAGACTTGCCTGCCTGCGGCCTGCGGCGTGGCTCGGGTGGTGGCCCAGTACGACCCATCTTCATCAGCGCAAGAATCAAGACCCTCACGAGGGGCGAAGCCTCGCGGGGCGGACGACACAGGGCTTCCTCAGGAGCGGCCTTGCCAGGCAGGCTCGCGAGAAGGTGGAGAGATCAAGGCAAGGGTACCTCGCGAGGTGCTCGTGACGCAAGCCGTGACGATCGAGACCAGGCGGGCGCCGGCCTGCGTAGTGTCCTTGTTTCCTCTTTGGTGCAAAGGGGGCAAGCACAGGTGTGGAGTACCGAGGATCAGGCAAAGGTTACCATTTCGGTGCAACGAGACCAAGACCAGCAGAGTGGCAGGATGGAGGTCACCGTGGAGCCCAAGACGGTGTCATCGCCAGTGCCTTTGGCAGCCGAAGACCAACTTTAGTTAGGATAACTTGTACTAGATGTTCCCCTTCAAAATGGCCGTTGTTGGCGCCCTTCCCGCTTAATATTTGGGAAGAGGACCAGGGCCTCTATAAATAGGGCTAGCCACCACAGTAGAGGAAAGAGTTCGGATCGGACCCTTCAACAAGTAGAACACCACATCAGCTCAAGAACACCTCTCGCGAGGAAGTTCTTCCCTGTACTGTCATCATCTGCCCCTGAGGCAATCCACCACACCACACACTGGAGTAGGGTATTACACCACAACGGTGGCCCAAACCAGTATAAATCTTGTGTCGCTTGTGTTGTTCATCGTTTACCTTAGATTCTCATGAGGCGATCAGATGCGGATAGGTAGGGGGAAGATCTTCGCGCGCACCCCAGAGTTCGAACATTAAGGGTCTACCGGAACCCAACATCTGACAGTAAACTACTCACACATCATAGAAAGGGCAACAAAGTTGATGTAGAGGCCCTCCGTGATCGAATCCCCCTCTAGCAGAGTGCCAGAAAAGGCCCCAAGATGGGATCTCATGAGTACAGAAGCTTGCGGCGGTGAAAAAGTATTTTTGTGGACGCTTCTGATGTACATGGAATATTTTGGTATTTATGGAGTAAGAATTAGGGTCAGACGGTCTACGGGGGCCCCACAAGCCTAGGGGGCGCACCCCCCCGGGGCGCGACCCTAGGGCTTGTGGCCGCCTTGTAGGTCTTCTGGCCTCTTCTCCAAGTCTCCTGGGTTTCTTCTGGTCCAAGAAAAATCATCATAAAGTTTTATTTCATTTGGACTCCGTTTGATATTGATTTCTGTGAAAGACAAAAACAAGGAAAAACAACAACTGGCACGTGGCACTAGGTTAATAGGTTAGTCCCAAAAAATGATATCAGATAGTACCATAATGCATTTCAAACATCCAAGATGGATAATATAATAGCATGGAACAATAAAAAATTATAGATATATTGGAGACGTATCAAGCATCCCCAAGCTTAATTCCTGCTCGTCTTCAAGTAGGTAAATGATAAAAACAGAATTTTTGATGTGGAATGCTACCTAACATGTTTATCAATGTAATTTTTCTTTCATGTGGCATGAATATTCAGATCCATAAGATTCAAAACAAAAGTTTAATATTGACATAAAAACAATAATACTTCAAGCATAGTCATAGAGCAATTGTAGTTTTTCAAAATATCATGGCCAAAGAAAGTTATCCCTACAAAATCATATAGTGTGGTCATGCTCTATCTTCATCACACAAAGTATTTATCATGCACAACCCTGATGACAAGCCAAGCTATTGTTTCATACTTTTAATTTTCTAAAGCTTTTTTCAACTTTCACGCAATACATGAGCGCGAGCCATGGATATAGCACTATAGGTGGAATAGAATATGGTGGAGATTGTGTGGAGAAGTAAAAAAAAGAAGTCTCACATCAATTAGGAAAATTAACGGGCTATGGAGATGCCCATCAATTGATATCGATGCAAGTGAGTAGGGATTGCCATGCAACGGATGCAGCTATAAGTGTATGAAAGCTCAAAAGAAAACTAAATGGGTGTGCATTCAACTTGCTTGCTCACGAAGAACCATCATTGGAATATACAAGCCAAGTTCTATAATGAAAATTCTCACAATTATATGAAAATGACAAAATAGGAGACTCTCTATCATGAAGAACATGGTGCTACTTTGAAGCACAAGTGTGGAAAAAGGATAGTAACACTGACCCTTCTCTCTTTTTCTCTCATTTTTTTCTTTTTCTTCTTTTTTTGGGGCTCTTTGGTCTTTTTTTATTTTTTGACCGGAGCCTCATCCCGACTTGTGGGGGAATTATAATCTCCATCATACTTTCCTCACATGGGACAATGCTCTAATAATGATGATCATCACACTTTTATTTACTTACAACTCAAGAATTACAACTCGATATCTAGAACAAAGATATGACTCTATATGAATGCCTCATGCATATGAGAACAATATGAAAATGATGGTGTGTGTCATAATAAACGGAACGGTGGAAGTTGCATGGCAATATATCTCGGAATGGCTATGGAAATGCCATAATGGATAGGTATGCGGCAGTTCTGAGGAAGGGTATATGGTGGGTTTAATGCAATGGTGAAAGTTGCGTGGTACTAGAGAGGCTAGCAATGGCGGAAGGGTGAGAGTGTGTATAATCCATGGACTCAACATTAGTAAAGAACTCACATACTTATTGCAAAAATTTATTAGCCCTCGAAACAAAGTACTAATACGCATCCTCCTAGGGGGATAGATTGGTAGGAAAAGACCATCGCTCGTCCCCGACCGCCACTCATAAGAAGAAAATCAAAAATAAATCATGCTCTAACTTCATTACATGACGGTTCACCATACGTGAATGCTTCGGGAATCACAAACTTTAACACAAGTATTATTACTCAACCACGATTACCAACTAGCATGACTCTAGTATCACAATCTTCATATCTCAAAACAAATGCAAGGAATCAAACTTCTCATATGTTCAATGATCTTCATGAAAGTTTTGTTAGGGCTTGATCCCTAGTATCCACTATGTTCTGAGACTGAGGTTGCTATGAATTTGCTATGCTTAATGCTTGTCACTAGGGCCCCGACGGCTCGTGACCGCGTCAATATTTTCCCTGAAGAGGAAGGGATGATGAAGCACAACTATGGTAGGTAGTCCCCTCAGTGATGAGACCAAGGTTATCGAACCAGTAGGAGAACCATGCAACACTATGTAAATGGTAGCTGCACACAAAGAACAAATACTTGCAACTCGATGCGTAAGAGGGGTTGTCAACCCCCCCCCCCCTCGGGTAAAAGGTAGATACATTTGTAGTAGATTGGATAAATAGATCTCGCGGAAACCTCTGGTCTTCTTGCTCCAACCACCCGAACCAGCGCCGGTCGTGCCTCGTGCTCCTGCCTCCCGTGGCCGGTTGCGATGCGACGGAGGCCTCACCGCCCCCTACTACTCCTACCGCTGGCCAGACCATCCCTCTACTCACCCACACCCCCTGTTATTCTGCGGCGATGGCAGCCTCACACCGCAGTGAACCAGTGAACCCTCGTACTCCTCTACGCGTGGGCATCCACTACCACGTCTTCCCCAGCTCCGCGTCGTCCCCTTCCTAGGCTTCGCCGTCATCCACCGCCTAGGTGCTCTCGGCGCGGCGTGGTCAACATGGTCAAGGAACGACTTCCATCGGACGTGGACTGTACGTGGAGAGGCTGATAGCTGGGTCCATGGCCGCAGCAAGGAAGTGCCTTCTTATTACGCGCAAAATAATTATTCCTCCACCTGACAGCAGGGACCCACCGGAAGGGCCACCGTATTTCACGAAAAAAAATGTTTCCCCCTGACTGCTGGGACCCACCAGCTACATCTTCGCACGCAAGGAAGTGTGTCCGGGCAAAAAAACGATTCGCCCCCTTGACTGCTGGGACCCACCAGCTACATCTTCGCGCGCAAGGAAGTGCCTAACAGTCGGGACCCACCTGGTCGAAGCGTACGTAGCGTTGTCATTCTGGTCGCGAACATGTATGTACATATATATTGGTCGATATAGAGGCGCGCACGTGTTGTAGTAGAGGCGTGCATGTGTTGTAGTAGAGGCGCGTATGTGTCGTAGTAGAGGCCCGCACGTAGCATGTACACGTACGTTCAGCGGCCAGTGTGCAAGAAAGAAAATACGGCCACGTATGTGTACATACGGGCGGGGTCTCGAACGCCTACTCGCGCATACGTACGGCCAGGGCTCGTGTACATGGCTGGGTCGGAACGGAGAAACAGCATCGTCGTCGTGTTCATGGGGAGCCAACCGGCTGGGTCGGAACGGAATGCGTGGCCGTGTGCATCGCGAGGGCTTGGACGGAACAGACGATGGAAACGAGGCCTGTCGTACCGCAGAACAGAGGAAACGGCCTTGTGTTCGACCGGCCACGTTCGAAATGGGGGTCCTGTTGATCGGGAGGGGTCTGGCGTACCGCAAAACGGAGGAAACGGACCTCCTACGGTCAAAACGGGGGTCCTGTTGATCGGGAGAGCGTACCGCAAACCGGAGGAAACAGACCTCCTACAGTCGAAACAGGGGTCCTGTTGATCGGGAGGGGTGTGGCGTACCGCAAAACAGACGAAACGGACCTCCTACGGTCGAAACGGGGGTCCTGTTGATCGGGAGGGGTGTGGCGTACCGCAAAACAGACGAAACGGACTTGTGTTGGAGCGCTACGGTCGAAACGGGGGTCCCGTTCATCGGGAGGGGTGTGGCGTACCGCAAAACGGGACTCCATGGGATACTGTTCATCTCCACCGTCGACCTCCACCAGCCTCCACGGGCTACCGTCGACCTCCTCCAGCCTCCACGGGCTCCTGTTCATCCAGCCTCTACCGCGTGCTACTCCACCGGCTACTGTTCAACCACCCCTCCACAGGCACCCCTCCACCGTCTATTGTTCATCCAGCCCTCTACACCACGGGGTCCTGTTCATCCAGAGGCAACGCCACCGCTCACTGTTCATCCACCCCCCCCTCAACGCTCACAGTTCATCCAATCGATCGACTTCAGTTAGCAGTAGTAGCGAAGGAATCACTCGATCGGGTTCAGTTAACAGCCATCGATCGATCGCTCGGGTTCAGTAACGCGTAGCCTGCAGTGCAATCACTCGGGTTCAGTTAGAGCCCAACTCCTCGCTCGGGTTCAATTAGAGCCAACGCCTCGCACACGCGCATACGTGTAAGAGAGAAACGCGCATCGCTCGGCCTCCCACCGTAACCAGGAACTCCCCGAAATTTTCCTCGCCCTCACTTCTACCACAGTTTTTTCCGTCATGGATGGCCCAGAGAATGTCATGCAGCTGCGTCTCCGGCCCGCCCAGGAAGAAAAGCCCATTTTCTGTCATGATTTTTTGTCATAAAAGTAGGAGCCACCACATCTATGATGATACCGGGTTTTGTCACAATTATCGTCATAGAAGTGTCATATGTATGATAGAAAAAAATTTCATTCGGCCCAAAATGTCACGGATGTGTCTTTTTTTTAGTGTAGTAATTACTAGTGAGCAGTCAAATCACAGAGCCCCACCTTCGCCACAGTAAGTTGCTCGGATGAAGCAACCATCATTTCTTTGTTCCTTGAATCCGCTGGTACTCCCATATTCCCAGAGTAATAAGTTGCTCGGGTGAATCAACCATCGCTTCACCTTTCCCACAATAAGTACTAGTACCTCCTTGTTTTACTCTAGAAACAACCACACGCGAATATTGGCGGTAGCAGCACAGCAACTGAATCAAAAATCAAAACCAACCAATGAACTTCTACCAATGGTGAGCATTTGCTAGTACGTATCATCTACTCCGCATGTCCATGTATATAGGGCTTAATGCGTTTTCCGAGACTAACTTTGGCCCTGTTTGGATCCATGGGTTAGAGTTAGTTTGAGCTAGTTGGGGCTCAAATAGCCCTAAAGCATCCAAACATGAGGGTTAAATTGGAGCAAGTTAGACTTGTTCGGTTCAACCGCCTCCCTTGGTGTTTGGAGAGGAATTGGCCAGCGCGAGGCGGTTCTATAGGTGGGTAGGTGGCTTGTAAGCAAAAGTTTCTCCTCGTGCTGTGAGCCACCGCGCAAGCATTAGCGAGGGAGAAGGCATAGTAAGCAATCTTCTCGTCATTCTGCGAGTTGATGGGACACAACAAAGTTATTTAGTACATACTCTCTCCAAAAAAGGGCTGACCATGTCATGGCTATCATTCCATGCTCCGTCGTTGAGTACATGCACTATTCACGTGCCATCAAGGAGAAAAAATATTGCGTAGTACTAGGTGCCATCAAAGTGCATGACTTACTTACGCACTGCTTATCTGATTATCTCCATTTTCTTGCATGACACGTGCACCTTGATGCTAGATGTCTCGCGTGTTGGCAAAAGGATGAACAAAGCTCACGTAAATAAAAGGCGTGGAAGAACATAGATTCCCGATGACCGAGAAGGAGCAAGGAACCTCGTGGTGGAACATCAGCACTCATAATATTTTATATTATTCAGCGATATAAAATCAACCAATCATCTCCACAGTGGACTAGAAGAGTACGAAACACGACAGCCCAATGTAGTTACATCATACTAGTACATGGCTAACCCACGCTATCACCATATTCCTTGGCTTCCATGCGACACCTAGCTCTAGTAATCCAGCAGCCCATATCGCTTCTCCCTCCTCGTCTCTCTCAAAGTGCGGCGGGCTGGCGTTTTTGCCATCTATTGAGGTCGGTTAACTCATCACATGTTAGTGACATGCCAAGAGCATTCTAAAAAAATAGTACGGTACTCTATTGTTATGCCAAGAAGAGGAAGCGCTTTGACCGACGGACCAAACGTGACAGGCGTGCCATCCGTGAGTGGGTCTAGTTTCTCATTTTGAACTCGTTTAGAACACTTGGTTTTGACTATTGATAAGATTTTATATAGGGCCTAATGTATTCTTCGAGGATGCCTTAGACTAACTCATGACTAACCCTGAACTAACTATAGCCAAAGAGGGTGACATGGTTAGATTGACAATAAATGCACTTGATGGAGAGAGAAAAGTGATTTTTTAGTGGGCCCAATGAAAACTATCTTCAATTAGCACCTCTTGGGTGGGATAGTTTTTTTGGTGAGCTCGGTGCAACTTGCTCCAATTTAACCCTAATGCTTGGATACTTTAGGGCTATTTGAGCCCCAACTAGCTCAAACTAACTCTAAACCATGGATCCAAATAGGGCCAAAGTTAGTCTCGGAAAACGCATTAAGCCCTATATACATGGACAGATGGAGTACATCATACGTACTAGCAAACGCTCACCAGTAGTAGTAGTTCATTGGTTGGTTTTGATTTTTGATTTAGTTGCTGTGATGCTACCATCTAATATTCACGTGTGGTTGTTTCTAGAATAAAAAAAAGGAGGTACCCCTACTTATGTTACTCCCACTATGCCTAGCCTATGGTTAGTAGGTGACCTTGCGCTTGGCTCTTCGCCTCTTCCGAAAGTCGATGGTTCTACAGTAGTACTTCTAGCAATCTGACACCAAATGAACTGATGCACGTCCATCGCTTGTAAGCAAAAGTTTCTCCTCGTGCTACGAGCCACCGCGCACGCGTTGGTGAGGGAGAAGGCGTAGTAAGCAAGCTTCTCGTCATTCTGCGAGTTGACGGGACACATCAAAGTTATTTAGTACGTACTCTCTCCAAAAAAGGGCTGACCATGTCATGGCTACCATCCCGTGCTCCATCATTGAGTACGTGCACTATTCACGTGCCATCGAGGAGAAAAAATATTGCGTAGTAGGTGCCATCGAAGTGCACGACTCACTTATGCATTGCTTATCTGATTATCTCTATTTTCTTGCATAACACGTGCACCTTGATGCTAGATGTCTCGCATGTTGGCAAAAGGATGAACAAAGCTCACGTAAAAAAAGAGTTGAAGAACATAGATTCCCGATGACAGAGAAGGAGCAAGGAACCTCGCGGTGGAGCGTCTGCAAGGAACCTTGCGCGTTTCCCCTTGTTTTTTGCTGCCTGCCCACCTATAAACAAATAAAAGAACATGAAATCTTTGCTAACCACTAGAGAGGATACATCAGGATGCTAAGTTGAAGATGTTTTATAGTTTATATTGATAACCATGCAACAAGCCACACATGTACGGGACACATGCAGCCACGCATGTCCACACGCCAACGCACTAACTACATCCGATCCAACTCATGCACATACGAGCACATCATGGAGCACACAACGCACGTACACAACACGTGCATGCACACACACTCGGCCGCAGATTGCACGTGAATAACACATGCATGTGCACACACTTGGCTGCATGGAGGCGTGTGCCATCTGTGGTGACGTCCGGTTTATCGTGCTACGACGAAGATCACACACAACGGCGCTTACGCATCTCTTGCAGCACCTCTTTGCTGTTGTTGCTCAATGACTAGTCGGAGACGAAGACGACCGCAGCCTCGGCCTTAGAGCTAGCACCGATGAAAAAACACGCACGCTGCACACACATGAGCACGTACGGAGTGCCCACGACGTGGTGCGTCCCCAGTCGCCTCTACTCCTTCTGTGCATGTTGTCTATCAAGGCGGCTGCATGCCTAATGATGATGTGGGTGAGATCTTCTAGGACTCAGATGATGACGAGGAAAATTATGAGACTAGCCACAGTGGGAGTAACATAGGTAGTAACATCACACATGTCTAGATAAAGTAGATGATGTGGCAAGAAATAAATGAAGAAAGATAGGAAAGTAGTAACATCACACATATCAAGGCAAGATGTGTCTATAGCCTAATAAATGAAGTGTTGCATGTTGCCACAGATATGTTACTACAGAGGTAGTAACATAGACTAGTAACATGAGCATGTTACTAGTCTATGTTACTACCCATTGTGGCTAGTCTGAGGGGGGTGTCTCCAACTGTGTTCCTCGGCTCGCACCTCTTGCATCACGGTGGTCGAGCTTGGAGTCATTCATCTGGTACACGTGGCATCTCAGATCTGGACACAGGGTGACGTACACCGTCAAGGCCCACGGTCAAGGGGGTGCTAAGTGCTAAGTGCTTAGGTGTGCTTAGATGAGGTGCTAAATGCATTAAATGGCTTAGAAACTCAAGTCTCCAATGCATAGGTGCTTAGTTTGTTGTTGCTAAGCTTGCTTCATTTAATTAGCTATAGACTCAAAAATGTCTTTCCACCGTTTCTTCCTGCGGTCACCAAACTAGTCTCTCTTTTCTTAATTAAGTTGCCACATCATATTTTATGCCTACGTGGCAGGCTTAGCAGCTATACATGGTGGAGCACTGGGAGAGGCCAAGGCTGGTCATAGTGGGGAGTAACTTATACTGTAACATATTACTATGTTACTCTAAACATCTCTATAAACCAGAATGGAGGGAGTAATAACATAGACTAGTGTCATATTTATGAAAATACTAGTGAGTATGGGAGCACATGATATTTCCTCATCCGGACCGATCCCAAGTTGGCTTCTCACCTTCTTGGCCCAACAAAAACCCCTCCCCCTCCCGCACGCGCTTCTCGCCCGGCCCCAGCTGAGCCCACCGCTCCACATTGATGGCAAGTCAGGGCGACGCGACCTCTCACTGCTTCCGCCGTTGAAGTGGCGCGCCGACCGAGGGCACCGCCCGCTGCACGCTCGACATTTCATACTACATAGTGGAGAGTAACTTTAGAGCAAGTACTACAATTAGATGACATAAGCAGGCTATAAGGATTTAAATATAGTATTTGTGCTTAGTTGAAGGAGAGAGAATAGGAGAGAGAAGAGAAGCGGGTTTAAAACTTGTAGCCGGTTGTAGCAGGAGCCCCAACATACTTTGTGAGACAAAAGGTGGGGCTATTATTAGTGATATAGTATTATACTAAAGGGACTAACAATTGTACTAGCAGGCTATTAGGTTGGTTTTAGATGTGTCAACTTCATATAGCCGGATGTTGGCTATACTATTAACCATGCTCTAAGTGTGGTGTGAGTGGGACTAAAGTTTAGTACCATACTGCTAGGTGGGTGTGAGTTGCACCACTTTATAATGTGATCTATTCTAGCATTTGCATGAGCATGATAATAGGAAACCTACACGCGTGCTCTTTGGGAATGAGCCTGCCTAAGGACAAAAGTTATCCACGTGGTCTGTATTTTTGTTGGTCGGAAAATTTATTTTAAGTCATTAATTAATAATTAACATACACCTTAATTACTCAGTTTTTTTAGACAAACCTTGGTGGGGCTATTATTGACTTGGACGTGGGGTTTGGGGGCCAAAGGCCTACTATTATACTTGGTCTTACTCCCACGACCGACCTGACATGCTCTACCCTAGCCGCCGATGTATCATATGGTTTCGCACTATTCCGGATCTTAGCGCCACCACACAATTCTTCTCCAGCCCTCCTTCCAGCGTGCACCGCGAGAAGGGACAGCAGTCCTCCGAACCCCGACTTTCCTAATCCTGTACGGGAGAGGAGCGATCAGGTTTTTGGGGAGCACACTCCTCTGACTGCTGCCAGCGATGACTTCCTCAACGACACCCTTCTTCCCCGACCTCGGTAACCTCTTCATCAACGACATGAGTGACAACATCAACCACAGCGGTTCTGCTCCCGCTGTAGAGTATGTGATTCTATCCTCCTGGTTTAGTCGGCATCATTACTTTGATCTTTGCAGTTGTCGTCCTGATCTCTTTACTGTTGATTCAAATTAAATCTCATAGTAAATTTCTCATATATTCAACAATCCAATCCAAAAACCTGATTATAGGAAATTTACTCCGAGTGGTTTTGCTGCGCTTTTGAAGCCGCCTACTTTTAAGGTGGCGCACAAGAGCAGTGGTTTCAGATCATGTACTGCAATGACGCCACTAAGGGTAAGCCTGAGGACGATCTTAATCCTACACAACAGGAAGCTTTTGAGAACATGGATACCCTCTTCAAAGCCGCCCTGCTGAATGTTCTTGATGATTCCATTGTGGGTTCATATATGTCGTTTGACGGTGGCAAAGACATGTGGGCTGCGCTCGAGGCCACCTTTGGGGCCTCGGGCGCTGGCAACGAGTTGTACGTCATGGGGCAATTCTGTGACTACAAGATGACTGATGAGCGCTCTGTTGTTCAGCAGACTCATGAGACACAATCACTCTCTAAGGAAGTTGAGTACTTTAAGTGTGTGTTGCCAGACAAATTTATTGTTGGAACCATCATTGCCAAGCTTGCACCTTCGTGGAACAATTTTGCTACTTATGTGAAAAACAAGAGACATGATTTTTCTATTTTGGATCTCATTAGCACTCTTGATTTTGAAGAGAAGGCGAGAGAAAAATACACACGTGCTCGGGTCGCTGAGGGAGCTTCTAGTGCCCACATGGTACATGAGAAGAACTTCCAGCCCAACCAGCCCCAAAACAATAAGAACAAATCTCAGGGGAAAGGAAAGTTTGATGCAAAGAACAAGCCATCACATTCTACCAACTTCAAGAAGAATTCTCATAACGGGAAGGGATACAAACCTCAATTTTTGTAGCACCGCACAAAATTTGTATGGCTGCATCTACCTGCTATCAGCTAACCTAATGGTGATCCATGTATTCCTACATTCGTAACCACTGTTCAAGAAACCTTCCGATTCAGCGATTTATCGTCCGATTTATCGCTACTCATGGGGTGACCGATAAGATTATGCCTTATCTTCACCGTTTATCGTTTGGGCCGATTTATCACTCTGACAAGCGATTTGTCACGAATCTACCGATAAATCGAGCCTATTCCTAACATTATGTTTGCAAAAACTATGTTTATTTGTGTTTTGCGGACCTTTTTTGCAATATGTACTATTGTCCTATTTTGTTTGTCATTATAAGCAGATTAAAAGGCAAGGAATCAAGCTAACACTTCTGTCCAATATTGTTTTGGTGTTGAATATAGCATATTTTAGTGTTGGGAACCAGAGATTTGAAAAAATGGCCGATTAATAGTCGACCGATAAAATCGATTAATTGGCCGATTTCCGATTAATCTCTAATCCCTAGCTGACCGAGATGCTAACGATAAGCGATATCCTCAATTGTTCGTAACTAGGTACAATGACCACCACAAGATTAAATAAGCTTATGCTTACGTTGACTTGCTAATTGCAGTGCGGAACGATCCTGTCATGTGTAGAGGAGCAAACAAGCAGTGCAGCCAAAGGTGGAAATCAACCAAGGACTTATGAAATTATATATAATCTTCCTCAGGCAGGTCAGTATCCCCTTCATCCAGATGATCGTGTTTTGTCATGCCGAGCTATTGATATGTGCTACTGTTTTGCAACACCGTTTAAGTATAGCTATTGTTTTCCTATCTTTTCAGATTCGGGACGATGAAGATGATTTCAGGGGAACTGCACAATATGGACTCTTGTTGAGTCATCTCTATTGCCTCATGTGTTTGCTGCAAATGTGTTAGCATCAATTGCAAGATGAGGCAGCTAGCTAGCTGTGGAGTTACCAACATGCTCAAAGTGCTTGCAACATTGAGAAGAAACAAGCATGCCCAGGA